>NC_133417.1:64439404-64739642 GCF_049350105.2 Macaca mulatta | reverse complement strand
TGGATTGCTTGAGCCCAGGAGTTAGAGACCAGTCTAGGCAACATAGCAAAACCTTGTCTCTACAAAAAAAAAAAAAAAAAAAAAATCAGCTGGGCATGATCGCATGCACTTGTAGTCCTGGCTACTCAGTAGGCTGAGGTGGTAGTAGAATCACCTAAGCCCCAGAGGTCAAGACTGCAGTGAGCCAAGATTACACCACTGCACTCCAGCCTAGGCTTTGGAGTGAGACCCTGTCTCAAAAAAAAGATTTTAAAAAATGGTACATCTATATAGAGCATTTAGAATTAATGGAGCTTGCCAGACTAGAAGTTGTTTGGGGTGAGTCAATGAGTGAGTGGTGAGCAAATGTAAAGGCCTAGAATATTACCATACGCTACTGTAGACTTTATAAACATTGTACACTTAGGCTACACTAAATTTATGAAAAAGTTAAAGTTTAAAAATAAAACATTTAAAACATGTATAGCGTCTCTGTTTCTCTGAGTCATGGAGAGGGAGAGACTAAAAAATACTAGAGAGAGGAGGAACATGGTTGGGAGTACAGAAGTTGCTTTGTTAAGACAGGAGGGATGCGGGGCATGTGCACGCCTATAATCCTAGGACTTTGGGAGAACAAGGCAGGTGGATCACTTGAGTCCAGGAGTTCCAGACCAGCCTGGGCAACGTGGCGAAACCCTGTCTCCACACACACAAATAAATACAAAATTTAGCCAGGTAGGGTGACACGTGCCTGTAGTCCTAGCTACTCAGGAGGGTAGGGTGGGAGGATCGCTTGAGCCTGGGAGGTCTAGGCTGTAATTAACAGAGATCATGCCACTGCACTCCAGCCTTCGCAACAGAGAGAGACTACAAAAAAAAGAAGAGAAGAAGAAGAAGGAGGAGGAGGAGGAGGAGAAGGAGGGAAGAGAAAAGGAGAAAGAAGAGAAGAGAGGAGAAAAGAAGAGAAGAGAAAAGAAAAGAAAAGAAAAGAAAAGAAAAGGTGGCTAAGATTTATTCCAGGGAGGTGAGGATGGTTCAACATATGCACATCAACAAACATGAGCATCACATCAACAACATAAAGGACAAAAACCATATGATGATTTCAGGAAATGCAGAAAAAGCATTTGATAAAATTAAACATCACTTCATGATAAAAGCTCTCAACAAATTAGGTATAGAAGGAACATATCTCAACATAATAAAGGCCATATATGACAAACCCACAGATAACATCATACTGAATGAGGAAAAGTTGAAAGCTTTTCCTCTAAGAACTGGAACAAGACAAGGATGCCCGTTCTCACCACTCTTACTCAACATAGTACTGGGAGTCCTAGCCAGAGCAACCAGGCAAGAGAAAGAAATAAAGGGCATCCACACTGGACAGAAAAAAGTCAAACTGTCCCAGTTTGCAGATGACATGATCTTATATATAGGAAAGCCTAAAGGCTCCATCAAAAAATTCTTAGCACTGATAAACCAATTCAGTAAACTCGCAGAATACAAAATCAACATATAAAAATCAATAGCATTTCTAACACCAATAGTGAATTAGCTAAAAAAGAAATCCAGGATGCAATTCCAATACACACACACACACACCCCCCCTTAGAAATAAATTTAACCCAGGAGTCTAAAAATATATACAATGAAAAATTTGAAAACTCTGACTCAAAAAGTTGAAGAGGACACACAAAAAAATGGAAAAATGTCCCTATTCATGGATTGTAGGAATTAATAGTGTTAAAATGATCATACTGCCCAAAGCAGTCTACAGATTCAATGGAATTCCTACCAAAATACCAATGACATTCTTCATAGAAATAGAAAAAAATCCTAAAATGTGTATGGAACCACAAAAGACTCCAAATAGCCAAAGCAATCCTGAACCAAGAGTGCAAAGTTGGAGGCATCACACTACCTGACCTCAAAATATTCTACAAAGCCATAATAAGCAAAATAGCATGATACTGGCATAAAAATAGATACATAAACCAATGGAACAAAATAAAGAACCCAGAAATGAATTCACAAATTTATAGTCAACTGATTCTTGACAAAAGCTCTAAAAACATTCACTGGGAAAAGGACATCTCTTCAATAAATGGTGCTGCGAAAACTGGATGTCCATAGGCAGAAGAATGAAACTAGACTCTATCTCCCGCCATATAGAAAAATCAAATAAAAATGAATTGAATATGTAAATATAAGTCCCAAAACTATGAAACTATAAGAAGAAAACATAGGGGAAACGCTTCAGGACCTTGGTTTGGGCAAAGATTTTATGGATAAGGCCTGAAAAGCACAGACAGCAAAAGCAAAAATAGGCAAATGGGATTATACCAAACCAAAAAAACCTTCTACATAGCAAAGGAAACAAGCAACAGAGTGAAGAGACAACCTACAAAATGGGAGAAAATGCTTGCAAACTATTCATTTGTCAAGGGATTAATATCCACAATATATAAGGAACTCAACAGGAAAAACACAAGAACCTGATTTAGAAATGGGCCAAGGATCTAAATAGGTATTTTTCTCAAAAGAAGACATACAAACATCCAACAAACATATGAAAAATGCTCAACATCGCTAATCATCAGAGAAATGCAAATCAAAACCACAATGAGATGTCTTCTCACCCCTGTTAAAATGGCTTCTATCCAAGACAAACAATAACAAATGCTGGCAAGGATGCAGAGAAAGGGGAACACTCATAAACTGTTGGTAGGAATGTAAATTGGTATGACCATTATGGAAAACAGTATGGAGGTTCCTCGAAAACCTAAAAATAGAACTATCATATGATCCAGCAATTCCACTACTGGGATTCCAAAGGGATGAAATAGGTATGTTGAGAGATATCTGCACTCCCATGTTTATGGCAGTACTAGTCAAAATAGCCAAGATGTGAAATCAACTTAAGTGTCCATCAATAGATGAATGGATAAAGAAAATGTGGTGTACATACACAATGGAATATTATTCAGCCATAAAAAAGAATAAAATGAAGTCATCTGTGGCAACACAGATGAACCTGGAGGACATTATATTAAGTGAAATAAGCCAGGCACAGAAAGATAAAAACTGCATATTGTCACTCATAAATAAAAGCTAAGTAAGTTGATTTAAAAGTCAAGAGTAAGATAATGAGGCTGGGCATGGTGGTTCACGCCTGTAATCCCAACACTTTGGGAGGCTGAGGTGGGCAGATCACTTGAGGTCAGGATTTTAAGAGCAGCCTCACCAACATGGTGAAACCCCGTCTCTACTAAAAATACAAAAATTAGTTGAACTTGGTGGTGGGTGCCTGTAATCCCAGCTACTTGGGAGGCTGAGGCAGGAGAATCGCTTGAACCCAGGAGGCAGAGGTTGTGGTGAGCTGAGATGGTGCCACTGTACTCCAGCCTAGGTGACAGAGTGAAACTCTGTCTCAAAAAAAACGAGAGAGAGAGAGTAGGATAATGGTAACTAGAGACTGGAAAGGGCAGAGAGGAGGGGGACATTTGGAAGGGGAATACAGAGAGGTTGGTGAATGTATACAAAATTATAGCTACACAGGAGGAATACGTGCTAGTGTTTTGTAGTACTGTAGGGTGACTATAGTTAACAATTATTTATTCCATATTTTCAAATAGCTAAAAAAGAGGATTTTGGATGTTCTCAACACAAAGAAATGATAAATGCTTGAGGTGCTAGATATGCTAATTACCCTGATTTGATCATTATACGTTGTATACTAGTATTGAAACATCACACTCTACCCCATAAACATGTACAATTATTATGTGTCAATTAAAAGTAACGAAAAGAAAAGAAAGGAAAATGAAAAAGACTGCTGGCTCTTTCTCCAAGATTGAGAAGCAGACGAGACTACAGAGAGGTGGTGAACTCACATCAGGTGGCCTTGAGCCTATCAGCAAAGTAAGACCTGAAAGAAGCCCATAGGGAGCTGGAGCTGGGTCTTGTTTTGAACAGGAAAAGGATTGGACCATCTGCCTCAGAGAGAGATATTGGGCAGGTCAAGAAAAGGCCCACAAATGGCAACATTGATAAATACAGTAATTTCGTGATGTCATACTTCTCAGTGCTAAAATTTTGTAGTAGGCTCTCACTATTACCCTTCAAAAATGTTTCTAAAAATCAGGAATTCAGCATTCAGCTAACAGGTTAGGTGGTCCTGAGACTTGACACTGGGTTATGAGTCCGCTTGGAAGAGGGTCACATCACACTCTGATTTCCAAAACTAGAAAATCTGACCTTTTCTATCTTCTGTGAAAGTTGGGAAAATAACTGTCCTAAAGCGCAAACCTGATCAGTATTCCCAAGGAGCAGAGACTCCTGGGCTTTGATTATTTATATTCCAACTGTTGTTTTCTTGGAACACATATCAGCAATGAATTTAGTTCATCCTGAGGAAAGAGCCTCCAATTACATAAGTAAAAGGCAAACACATCACCCCAGTTCTTGCCTCTTTGCCAAAATATGATGAATAAATGTCTCTGCCAAAGTAAAAAACTTGTCTCTTCATCACATTTCTCACATCCAGAAAATCCTCTTTACCACTGAAATTGTTTCCTTATTCTCCAAAACATGCACATGGGATGAAAAAGTCTCCTAGAGAATTCTACCATGCTAGTGATATTACACTCCACCCAAAACACATTATTGATCCTTGTAACACACTCTTACCAACACCAGCATTTTTTTGACCTGTGATCCACCATTGGGTGCCCAAATTTCACTTCTACCCTCATCAGAAGCATGAAACTAGCCCTAAGATGCTCTCATTGGTACTTCTGCAATCTTTCCATCAATCTCAGGGGTCTACATCTAATCTCTCTAATGCTTCTCATGTCCACAGTGGTCACCAAAATTTCTGCACCTCAGTTTCCCTGTCTTAAAGGGAGAGGACAAGGAATAGACTAAGTGAATGAGTCAACCACATCTCCTCCTTGTCCAGTCTCTGCTGTCACTGTTCGGTAGATATGCTAGTTGGGTATTTGCTTGTCTGAAATTCTTTCTAAAGTCTGTGGAGAAAGTTCAGTTTATTCTAATAAGATGAGTTGCTCAATTGTTTTTGTTTTGTTTTTGTTTTTTAAGTGGTTGAATTATAACCTTATATTTGCCCTTTGAGGTCTACATCCATGACTACAGTCCTTAAGAGTTTACTTATGACCAGGAATAAATGCAGATCTTAATTGTTGTGGTGTAGTGGGAATTGTTTAAAATTTATTATTTGACAAAGTCCTCATCTGGGCCTCCGGGTCCCTTCTTACTAGACCTGGAAAAATCAGTGGGCATCGTCATAATTGCAGTTTATGTGAATCCCACACTGTTTCTCTTCATGCCACAACTCTCCAGGCGGTTGAATATGTTCCATGTGTTATTTCTCTAGTCCACATCTAACTCAATTTTGGATGCTGTCCCAAGGTACTATTCTGTTGTATGTAAAATCAATATCTTCAAGGTCCAATAAAGAGAACAAAACCCATTCTAGGTAGTTCAATTGAAGAAATTTAATATAGGGAAATACTGAGTTACAGAAGTGCTGGAAGAGCTAAAAATAAGTGCTTATGAGGCTACTCTGAAAGCAACGACTACAACAACTACTGTCGTCCATGGGGCTTGAGGACAGGGAAGGGATGTTATCAGTGTAGGAACCAGGGATACACTGTAGGAGCTAGAACATTGGAGAACCCAAAAGGAGCTGGTAGCAGGGCAGGGGTTGCCTGGTGAGAGTTGGAACACAAAGGTTGGGGCTTCCAGGCAGGAGCTAGAACCACAAAGAGGCACAGCCACTGCTTGGTCTTCTCCCAAAGCAGAGAGGAAAGAAATACCCTGGGTTCTACTCCTCCCAAACTCCCATCTCAGGCCATTGGCTGACCCTAACCAGAAGGAAACAGGTAAGGGGGGTCTGGGAAATGCAAGGTAGCCACTTGGGATTCAAAGCAGAAAAGGGCAGGGAACAGATCTACGAGAAAACAGGCAAATAACCTGTACAAGAATGTGAAAAGGAAATACCAATAACCAATACACAGAGAAAAATATGTCCAACCTCATTAGCAATCAGGGTAATGCAATTTTAAACCACTAGGAGATACCACTTTACACCCCACCAAAAATTTTACAATGCCAATGTTGATGAAGATGTTTAGCAGTGGGAATGCTTACATACACCAATGGGAGTGTAAATCAGAAAGCACATTGGCATTGTCCAGTAATTGTAATGCTACACATACCCTATGCTCCAGGAATTCCACTTCTAGGACCATATCCTCAGGAAACTCTAGCAATGCGCACCAAGAGACAGGTACAAAAACTTCACAGGAGCATTAAGAGCAGCAAGCTACCCAAATGAAAACTACCCAGCGGGAAACTACTCAAACATCCCCCAACAAGAGAATGCATAAAGTGTCCTTTATTCTTATAATGAAATGTTACATAAAAATGAATGTACTACAACTACACACACCAACACAGAAGAATGTCACAGACAGAATTGAGAGCAAAAAGACAAGTGACAAAAAAACCCAACCCTTGAAATGATTCATTTACATAAAAT
This sequence comes from Macaca mulatta, assembly GCF_049350105.2. Classification (NCBI taxonomy): domain Eukaryota; kingdom Metazoa; phylum Chordata; class Mammalia; order Primates; family Cercopithecidae; genus Macaca; species Macaca mulatta. The sequence continues at coordinate 64,733,098 of NC_133417.1, read as the reverse complement.
TCAAAAATATGTAAAATTATAGGTACTCTTTAAGGAATGAATGATACATGGGAAAACTGTAAAGAAAGAGTGATGAGTAATTCAGAGGAGAGGTTACCTCGATGTGGGAGTAAGGTGAATATGATCACAAAGGCCAACAAGCATAGCTGTTCTTTTTTTGGGTATGATTTATGTTATAATTAAAAAATATGACTTCAGAGGTTCTAAAAGCTCCTTTACCCCTCCTCCCTAATTGTGATTGGGAATAAAATATTACTAACACTCTCACACACTCATTCAAGTTCTATAGTTAGATTTCCATCATAGTGTCTTCACTTGTGGCTATTAACCTGGTCTAGGTATCAGTCTTCTCTGTGTTCTCTTAGTTTCCACATTTATAAAATGAGGATTATAGGAATACTTACTTTGTAGGATGATTCCTAAACAAGAGAGTACATGGGAAATGCTTAGCACATGGCCTGGCTCCCAGTGGGTGGCAGATGTTTGTAATTTGTTTACACCATTGTCTCAGCTTGTAGCATCCTCATTGCCTCTATCTACTGAATGCTTCTCATCCAAGGACATCCAGTTCAGTGCCTGATAACTGCTGCTCCCACCCAAGCCAATTTTCCCCTCTTTTAAATGTCTAGACCTTCCATTGCCTACATCATTTATGAGGCATTACTATATATTTACTTATTCATTCATGTAGCAAATCATGTGCCAGGTATTAGGGACACAGAAGTGAATGAAGCAGGCATAGTCACTGTCTTCATGGAGCCTGCAGCCTGGTGAGGGAGATACACATTAAACAAATGAGCAAGCACAGAATGATCTACTCCAGCTGTGCTAAGTGCTATCAGGAAGAAGTGTGGAAAGCCTGGAGAACCTGTTATAAAGGAAGCTCACCTAGACCATAGAGTAAAAAAGAAACAAAAAAAAAGATTTCTTTGAGAAAGTAACATCCAAGGTGAGACCTGAAGGACACATTGCTTTTTATTGTCACCATTGACAATATTTACTGAGAATCTATAACCTAGGTGAAATAATCAGCGCACGTCCCTGAAGAAAAAAATCGTGGCGAGAGGTAATACATGTTAAATGCCAAGTGAACGGAATGCACACTATTATGTAGATTTTTGGAAGAGGGTTAACCCCTTGATAGAAGTGTTTTACATAAAATGTCAGATCTAAACAGAAACTTCAAGAAAGGTTGGAACTAAGTACAGGGAAAATGGCATTCTGGATATGCATATATGGGCAGAGATAAGAAAAGGCAAGATAGGTTCAGACAGGTAGCTTGAACCAAAGTGACATATGAAGGCAGTAAAGAGAAAGGGTCAGATTAGGCCAGGCACAGTGGTTCACAACTGTAATCCCAGCACTCTGGGAGGCTGAGGCGGGCGAATCACCTGAGGTAACGAGTTCAAGACCAGCCTGACCAACATGGACAAACCCCGTCTCTATCAAAAATACAAAATTAATCTGGCTGTGGTGGCACATGCCCATAATCCCAGCTACTTGGGAGGCTGAGGCAGGAGAATCACTTGAACCCAGGAGGTGGAGGTTGCGGTGAGCTGAGATTGCGCCATTGCACTCCAGCCCGGGCAACAAGAGTGAAACTCCGTCTCAAAAAAAGAGAAAGGTTCAGATTATAGAGGTACTTGCTTTTTGTCTTAGAGTTTTCTTTTTGTACCGTGGGCTTCTCTGGGATTCTCATGAAAGCCTTGTACCCTTCTTCCTCCTCCTCAAAAAACAGTGCATTTATAAAGCTGCATAAAATTTCAGGGTTTCATAATTCCCCTTAAGTAGCATTTAGGAACTCCTGCTATATGCAAATAGCACTGAAAGGATTTGAGTAGAAAAGTGGCATGTTCCAAACAGTGTTTAGAAGGATTCATTTGCCAGAGAGGATAATAACTGTTGGCAGTAAGGTCAATTGAGAAATTATTGCAATATAATGCAAGTAGGAGCTCATACAGCCCTAGGCTAAGGTGGCGGCCCTAGGAATCCATTCCTTGATTAAACTAACATTTATTGAGAGCTTACTTTGGGACAGGCCCTGTGCCCAGTGTTGAGGATGTGATAATGAATACGGCAAGACCACTGCCCTCAAGGATCTCCAAGCTGGGCAGGATCAGAAAGAAAGGCAGGCAGCCACAGAGGCAGAGGGGATCAGATCAGTGGCAGGTTCTCCTACTCAGAAATTCCCACCATGTGTTCCTTAGAACAAAGTCAAGGCCCTTCACAAAACAGACACAACTCACCTTTCTGCTGTCATTTCCACTGGGGCCCCCACCACAACTACTTTGATCTCTCTCGAAGGCACACACCCTGCAGGGCAGCTACCCTGGACTCTTGACTGTCTTCTGACTCTGCTTGCATTTTCTAGTCTCTGCCCTGTCACTAGTTTTCTCCCACCAGCTGTGCCTGCTGAAATTCCTACCCATTCTTTAAGACCCAGCTAAGATGTTGCCTTCCTTCAAACTTTGTCAGAGTCTCCCCATTCATTCTGCCCTGTGTCACTGCGTGTGCCTGTATTAGGGTTCTCTAGAGGGACAGGACTAATAGGATACATGTATATATGAAAGGGAGTTTATCAAGGAGTATTGACTCATACGATCACAAGGTGAAGTCCCACAATAGGCTGTCTGCAAGCTGAGGAACAAAGAAGCCAGTCAGAGTCCCACAACCTCAGAAGTAGGGAAGCCAGCAGTACAGCCTTCAGTCTGTGGCCGAAGGCCAGCGGTCCCCTGATAAACCACTTTTATAGGTCTAAGAGTCCAAAAGCTGAAGAACCTGGAGTCCAATGTTCAAGGGTAGGAAGCATCTAGATGAAGATGAGGAGATGAAGGACAGGAGACTCAGCCAGTCAAGTGCTTCCAGCTTCTGCCTGCTTTTATTCTAGCCATGCTGTCAGCCGATTAGATGGTGCCCACCCAGATTGAGGGCCAGTCTGCCTCTCCCAGACCGCTGTTAATCTCCTTGGCAACACCCTCACAGACACACCCAGGAACAATACTTTGCATTCCTTCATTCCAATCAAGCTGACAATATTATCCATCACAGTGCTCCAGTCTCCCCAGTATTAAAGGGAGGGCAGAGATGTCTTTTTGTCCTCCTGTTCCATGGAGTGCCCAGATCCTGGGATGGTAGGTGCTCACTATATCTACGGAACTGAAAGGCCAGACCCTGGGGAGAGGACAGAGCCAAGGCAGGTTTGGGAGCCGTCTGTGAAGCCTCAGCAGTGGAAGTCAGGAAGAGCAACTAGGTCTCTGCGTCCTCATGCAACAAGGATAGAGGCCACCTCAAGTACACATTATGTGTTCAGCAAAGACGGATTTAAAAGTATAAAACATTCACTTTTGAGCAACTTAGGTCATTAATAATTTGGTCTCTTTTTAATGATAGCAGTGTCCACAGGAAGAGAGTGGGACATGAAATTTCTGGTTCTGCGTGCAGACTTCTACATTTCTACCAGCTAATTATTATTATCATTAAATTATTACGCAAAGAGCTTACTCGCAAAGCTCAAATTGTTATAAAGCGTAAGTCATCCTTGGAAGTGTCGTTTGGTCACTCTAGTAATTCTTGCTTTTAATTCTTTAACAACTATGGGTAGAACTGCAGTATACCATTTGCACTATCAAAATACCCAAGACGTTGCCAAGGACGACTGAATTCTTAGGTTTGGCCGCAGTCACCCACGCGGCAGGTGCTCACTTCCTTCTCCGGGGCAAGAGACACCGTGGGTCTCTTTCCAGTCCAGGCTGGAATGGAGAAGTCGTACCTGACCACAGTGAGCTAGGCAGAGCCCAAGGTTCTAAACTGACAGAACCCACCCACCAGGGCGGTGCCAAGTCCCAGTAAGGGCCGCATCTCCCCAGCTTGGCTGATGAAGAGGCGGGGACCAAACCGTCCAGTGCAGGAGCCTGTGCGGTGCCTGGCTTTCCCACCGACCCGCACGTCCCTCTTCCTCGCGGGTCCCACCCCACGCAGGTATCTAGCGCCCCGCCCTGTTCATTTCCCACACCCGGCCCGCTACGCCCCGGGGCCGAGGAGACGCACGTCTGATTGGTCGGGGTCGGCGGGGGCGGGGCCGGGGCGCCCCGAGAGGCCTGATATAGGAGCGGGCGGGGCAGGCCGAGCTCAGCAGGAGGGGCCGGTGCCGCGTGCGCCCGAGGACCCGGCCGGAAAGCTTGCGCCTGCTCAGGATGAGGACAGACTGGGCGACCCCTCGCCGCCCGGCGGGGCTTCTCATGCTACTCCTCTGGTGCTTCGAGCTCGCGGAACCCTCTGGCCGCGCAGGTAACCGCGGGCGCCTCCGCCCCGCAGTCCACTGGGTGCCTCGACGCCGCAGCTCTGCCGCCTTCCAGCCAGGAGCAGGGCTGCGCCCCCGGCGCAGGTCACGGCTGCTTTGCTGTTGGGGGTCTCTGGAGCCGGACGAGTGAGCCGCAGGGGAGGTCTGGCGGAGTAGGCGCCCCAGTGCCCTCGGGAGCCCGGAGGAGGGCGCGGTGGATGTGGGAGGACAGGGCCCTTCTGGTGCAGAGGGGACGCGGTCCACCGTAGAGTAGGCTCACTGAGGCTTTTTTGACTAGGTGCCCTGCTCCGTCGTCTGTCTTATAAAATGTTGCTGGAGTATGGGGTTCCCCATCTGCCCTCTGCGTCCTGTCCCGCCCGTTCTCGCTTTTCCTTCGCCCCTTGGTCACCTTGGCCACAGGGCCAAGAGGAGCCTCCACCCACAGTGCTAAGGATTCCCAACGATTCCCGGATTTCACTGCGCCTACGGTGCGCATCAGAAAGGCAGTCAGGTTAAGTAAACCATCTCCTCTGAAAGTGACCAAGACCAAGAGTCAGCTATGATGCCGCCACCCACCGTCTAGAGCAGCAAACCTTTCTTCTCTTTGTTTTATCAGTTCCAAACGACCCCGCTCCCCCAAGGCTGACAGCCCCACGCTGAAGGGCAGGTCGCCTGGCTGGGGACCTGCTGCCTCTCAATGGGGAAGCAGGACCAGTTCACTGATGTTCAGGGTAGTGCCAGCGCCACCCCACCACACCCCTTGGCAGCAACCGGTTGCTTTTACTTTCTCTTTTTGCCTGGGCGAGAGGTGTGCAGAGGACTTTGTTTCTTGGTTGGGCCGCATCATAGGCACTCAATGGGCCACCCGCCACCGGCCACTTCTGTTATCGTGCCTGTATGAGGAAGGAAAAGACTGTCCAGGCAGTTTGAAAAACACTAAATTGCTGGTGGCTCTTATTTTCTTTGCAGCTAAGCTAAGTTACCATCTGGTTTAGACTTCGTTCGGAGAGTGATGGGAAGAGATTTCTCAGAGTGTGAGTGCCATCATCCTATCTACAGCAAGGACCTGTAAATGAACCCTGCTCTGAGTCACACTTCTCTATTCTCCTTTGACCCTGTGTGCTATTAACTACCAAAGGAATCATTTAAAATAAGATCCTTTATTGCCTTGAGAATTTATCTGCCTGCCCCACAATCCAAGGTGGAAAAGTTCACTGCAACAACTAACTACAGTGAAAATGCACTAACTTTTCAATCACTAACCTCTTGGTTCCCATCTACATCTGCTTCAGTCCTGTTTTTATCTCCTTCACAAATTTCAAGGTTTCCTTAATTCTTGCAATCTCTGCAATCACTGCCCTTTATCACTGACCCAAAGCAAAAAGCACCAGGTTTAACTCTATTCGCCCTGTGCTAGGTCTCCACAGGTTTTGTTATCCTGTATCCTTCCTTACTCCTAGCAGCTACTCTGATCGATGTTCTCTCAACCTCAGAGCAGACTTGTGGCCTTGTTTGGGGAAGCACTGGAATTTTGAACCCCCAGCCATTTGGGTCAATTGTTTGGCAAGAGTGTCAGCTTCATGATGCTGGTGATGGCATGCACCTCGTCACGTGCATGGCTAGGCTTGTGCAGGTGGCCTCTATCACCCAAACACTGAAGGAGCACCTCTGTGTCCTTGGGGAGATGCCAGGTGCTTAGTTTACATTTTTGCTGCTTGGAGAGCTAACAGCTTGAAGTAAACCAATCCGTCAGGGACTCCTGAGGTTTTCACCAACCAACACCACCCAATCATGCGTGAAGACTTTCTGACTCCCTGGACATTGCCATGGACTCAGCTGTCATTTCAGGACCTGCTTTTGAACTAACAAACCTAGACTTCTGATTCTCTCTTGCTGCGCTTACCTGTACATTCTGAACACATGGTAGAGACTCTACAAAATGCTTAATATGTGATCTATGGATGTTCCCCTGAAATTATAAATGCTGCCATCTTCATCCTTCTTGTTTTCCCAAGCTATTTCCCTATCCATTTGTCTATGGCTATATATGTCAATATCCAGCTCCTCTTTGGAATGCGTGAAGCTATTTGGTCTAGAGTTTATAAGGCAGGAATTATTTAGTGATCAGACAATAAGAAAACACTGAGAGAGATGATTTTCCTTTGATGGATGTAAAAATACTAAAAATTTATTTTCAATTTTTGGTAACGCTACTTAGCCATTTTCTCTCAAACACTGGAGAATTTATATCAAATGAAGCATATACAAATGTATCTAGAGGGTAATGAGGCTTCTTTTCATCAAATTCTGCCTTTTAGATTTGCCCCAATGTTGTATTTGGAGGTAAATACTAAAACTCCATTGAGGACTGGTATAAAGTTGTAAAATGAACAAAATCTAATAGGAAGCTATCTGTAAAGAATCTATTTTATAAAATAAGTTTTATAAAATAAAATCTACTCTGTAATTACCTTTTCAAAGTATAATATATTTCTAAAATAGCTTGTATGCCCTTCTATACCAAATTTTCTAAATAAGGGATTATGTTCACTCTTTCTCAGTCCTCCTTCCGGCTCTTCAACCTACTATCCCAATAAGGGTCGTAAGACTGAGGCAGTTTGAACAGCTCCTGCTAAAGGTAAAGAAAGATACAGGGAAGCATCATGAAAGGATAGGACTCTCCCTATCTAATATATGCATATACGTACCTTATATATGGAGGCTAATAAGTTTCCTTTAAGTATATGAATAATTAAGATCTGTACTAAGTGACCACTATAAGTGTCAAACATTGAAATTGCATACTTGGTTCAAACAAGGGGTTAGTCTGAGAAGAACGTCTATATTCAGAGATGTAGCAGTTTGTTAGGAAGTTTGGCAGCTCCACTTTAACAGAGCTACTCCACACCTCTCCTGCAGTGTTTTAATATTTCAATCTAGGACTCCTAACTCCTGCTTTTTCCACTGTACAAAGAAATGTAGCTAATCCATTGGATTCTACAAAAACTTTGAAAAATGCAGAATTGCAAACTGCAAAGGAAGGCAAAGCTGCTGCTTCCCCAGTTCACCTGTTTGGGATCGAACGCACAAAGCAGAATGCCCGGGAAAGACAGCAGCAAGACTACAGGGCAGGAGAGGGGATGTTTCCAACAAGGGTGATGGGCACGTCTCCTGCAGGAGCAGACTTCTTTTTTCTTCTGTAATTTTTGATACTTTGGAATGCAAGATTTATTTTGGAGAGGCAAGAGAGAACAGTTTAGAAAAGATGTAGATCAGAGGTCTGAGTAGCTATTGAATTGTGGGAGAAGGCCATGAGAGAAAGTGTAAGTAGTAATCTTATAGTACATTTTCTTTTGTTGACTGTCCTCCCAGCCTGTGTCCATCAAGCAGAAAGTGGCAGAGGACTGTCAAAGGAGAAACTGTGAGGGATGTGGCCGGGCACAGTAGCTCATGCCTGTAATCCCAGCACTTTGGGAGGCCGAGGTGGATGGATCACCTGAGGTCAGGAGTTCGAGACCAGCTTGGCCAACATGGTAAAACCCTATTTCTACTAAAAATACAAAAATTACCCGGGTGTGATGGCAGGCACCTGTAATCTCAGCTACTCGGGAGGCTGGGGCACAAGAATCACTTGAACCTGGGAGGCGGAGGTTGCAGTGGGCTGAGATTGTGCCACTGCACTCCAGCCTGGGCAACAGACCAAGACTCCATCTCAAAAAAAAAAAAAAAAAAAGTGTGAGGGAGGAAAGCTGCTATGGCAAACATCAAACATCCTTAGCTGCAACCCTGTGGAATACTTTTAAAATTCAGATTTAAAATAACTTTAAGCTTTAAAGGATTTTTGTTGCTGTTCTTGTTGTTTCCCTTGTTGTTGCTTCTGTTATTGAAAACAAAACAAAAAAAAAATCCTTCCAAAGTTCAAGCTGCAGTCAGACTTAATTTTATAGTTATTATTTACATGGTAAAAATCCCCTCAAGTCACCAGTCCCTGGTATGGGAATTTTTAACTCTGAAAGCCTTTGAATTATTACTAGGAAAAGCATCTGGTGTTAGTGAAACCAGTGACTGTGACGCTGGTATCAAAATGAAAGTGTCTTTGGGGAACCAAAATTTTATAGGTCTTTCTGCTGAACTCTGGTTCATTGACAGTGATTGCTTAAGCTTGTCTAAAATATTTCAGCTTTACTCTTATCAACATGATGATCTCTGCTATAATTGTTTAAAATTTTCCTTTGTAAAAGAACTAACCAAATTATCCGATTATAGTTTGTTGTAACAGATGTGAATCTTACTCCACAAATTCAGGTGTGCAAGAAACAATGCATTACTTTATTTTCAGAAAACCAAATTAAATTTGGTGCTGAGCTCCCATTCCACCAGGTTGCCAGAACTTCAATAATTGTCCTTATTGGGGTCTTTCCCAGCTCATGCAGAGTGCCAGGGGAACATTCAGGGAAGATTCTTCTTTAGTCATTGGATCCCGCTGGTTACCTCTGGGTTTCCCCTTGTCCAAACCCACAGGATCTTGAATCTGGTGGCTCAAGACTCATCAGCCATCACTCTGGTAGTTCCTGGAGTTTGGGGTTCAGCCTTCTTAGGTGATCCACACAGTCAATCCCCCAGGCTTTCCCCAGGTCCTGTCACCTTCCTGAGGGTGCCACAATGCAGCTGGCCACAGGTTCCCCTACCCTCAGAACCCAGATCTCTATTTCTTCTTGTTTCGGTACCCCCATTGTTCTGCTGCTCCCCCAGAAGTTTCCCCGTTTCCTCTGACATACCTCAATGAATTTAGTCCTCCAAAAAAATATCTAGGGGGAAGTGGTCTTTAAGAAATTTGTCCTTAAATTTTCCTTTTTAGTGGCCACACTAACTTGCCCTAAGGCAGAGGACCACAGAGGCCTCACTATGTACTTAGATCTGAAGAAAGGAACATATATATAGTGAACATGCTGTGTTAAGCATCGACTTTTCATGTAATAATTTACCCTGTCATAGTAGCTAACATGTAAGCAGGCAGAATTATGGTCCCAACTAGACTTTTCATTGAGATGAAAACTAAAGAGCTTCTTTTATCTCATTAAATGAGAAGGGAAATATCTTTCATGAAATAGCAACAACAAATATACATGCTGCTCTACATGCTTTACATGGATTAGCTCCTTTCATGCTCACACCCATCATAGGAAAACTGGAGCACACAGGTTAAATGATTTGCCCTGATCATATGGCTAATAAGTAGCAGGAGCAAAATATGGACTCAGGTGGACTGGCTCCAGAACCCGTGCTCTGACCCTACAGACTGCACTGCCTCTCTGCTCACCACTGTCCCACCTTGTGTAGTGCCCTGCAGCTTATAAAGAGTGGGAACAGTCTGAGGATGGGAACAGTCCAGTAGTCTCAGACTCTCCTCAGCAAGTAGGGAGCAAGGCACTTCAACCACATAATCCACAATCTGTCTATCCATTTGACTCAGCTAATGACCCCTTCACCATCGTCCATGGAAATACGGGCAAGTGCATCAAGCCAGTGTATGGCTGGATAGTAGCAGAGGACTGTGATGAAACTGAGGACAAGTTATGGAAGTGGGTGTCCCAGCATCGGCTCTTTCATTTGCACTCCCAAAAGTGCCTTGGCCTAGATATTACCAAATCGGTGAATGAGGTAAGAATGTTCAGCTGTGACTCCAGTGTCATGCTGTGGTGGAAATGTGAGCACCACTCTCTGTACAGTGCTGCCCGGTACCAGCTGGCTCTGAAGAATGGGCATGGCGCAGCAATCTCAAATGCATCTGATATCTGGAAGAAAGGAGGCTCAGAGGAAAGCCTTTGTGACCAGCCTTATCACGGTGAGTAGTAGAGAGGGACTTTGACCGATTTGCTGTTGTGCTTGTCACATGTGATATTGAATGTGCACAATTTAGTAAAAATAGAGTCATACATTCGTAAGGGCAGTGAGTGAGCTCTTCAGTTCCAGGCACTGTGCAGTTACTTTGAGCGACATTCTTATGAGTGCATATTTGCCTCTACTTTGCAGGTAAGGCTGAGAGAGGTTAAATGCCTTGTCTGAGGTCACACAGCCATGTTATGATAAACCTGGGATTTCATCAGATAGATATGTAGTTCTTATGATGGTCTTCTAAAGCCTAGAGGAAAGGAAACATTTGATTAACAGGAAATCTTTTTACAGGCTAAAAGTCAAATGATCTAATAATGTTGATCTTATTCTAAGTTTTAAAAGAAGAAGAAAGGCCAGGTGTAGTGGTGCGTGCTTGCAGTCCCAGCTTCTCGAGAGACTGAGACAGCAGGATCACTTCAGCACACAGGAGTTCAAGGCTGTAGCGTGTAATGATCACGCCTGTGAATAGCCACTACACTTCAGCCTGGGCAACATAGTGAGACCCCCATCTTTTAAAAAAGAAAAGAAGGAGAAGGGGGAAAAATGTATTTTTTCTTGCCTATGGATTTTGATAAAATGGGAAAATTTTGAGTGGATTTTCCTATTTATTTTCATTTTTGGCATAGCAACCAAATTTTGATGTTTATATTTATGATTCAGCGTTTTAAGAGTGGAGTTTTTCAGTTGCTTCCAAAAATAAGTATATTAATATTGCCTTGTGGGGAGCTGACCATGGACTTAGCTCTGAGTCTAGGCACTGGACTACAACTAATTTCCAAGTTAAAGAATGAGTAGATTTATTTTTTTAACCACTAAACGTAATTAGCTATCTCCCAAGCAAATATTTTTCATTGTGTTGCTCTAAATTACACCAGATGTCAATATGCATATAATTATGTCCTCTAAGTCCTATTATTTCTCCTTGCCTTTCTTTAAAAATTTCCCTAGCTTTATGGTGGCTTTCTTCTTCTCTTAAAGATCATTGAAGCTAAATTTGACCTCAAAGGCAGGATAGCAGCTTTGCTATCCTTTATCCATCCACACAAGTTTTTCTTTCTAGTCTTTCTATTTCCTAGTGAGGATGCAGAAATTATTCTGAGAATGTCAAGTTCTGTTATGGAGAAATATTAGAGAATTAGAGATGGGGTTTTCCTTTTCATCAATCCCTAACCTTTGAATAGTTGACAGTCTGTTTCTGCGAGCCAGTTTCCTCCTAAAAGTAAAGCAGTTGCTTTCTGGATATGACTTAATGGCAAATTTAAATTCTGTGCCACAAAAGCCCTTCTCTAACTTGCCAACTAAGAGGAAACACAGAGTCAAAAAAAAAAAAAAATGCCTTTTAATTGGATTTAACTTGTTTCATTGTATTTGTCCAGGGATCAGAAAGGATAATTTTCTTGACAGTGTTCTTTTAGCCTCCTGATCTAATTCTTTTGAGGGGCATAGTTGTAATCTTAAACTCCCTCAGTTCCCAGAGTGTCTTCCTTTCAATATAACTGATTTTCCTTTTTATCCTATGTGTTTTATTTATGCATTTCTAATGTTCTTCTAAGACGGGGACTATGGATTTCACCCAGCTGCCAAAGAGATCAGTAGCACAAAAAAGGTTAAGGACCTACCCAGGGGACCACCCAGAGAGAGCTAAGCAACGCCACCAGCATAGCCCACAGGCATGAAATGTTTCTTGACTTTTTCAAATATAATATTTGAAACACTAAATCTTTTTTTTTAAAAGCATACACAGTTGTGACTAGTCAAGGCATACTTCAAGTTTTAATTTGCACAGAAGCCAAAGCCAAACCTGCCACCTCTTCTCTGTTTCTGTCGGGGTGACTGGTACCATCTAAGTTCTACATGTCAGAAATTAGCAAGTCACCCAAGAGGTTTCAGGCTTGCCTCTTCCACCACTCCAGTATAATCAAACATGAAGTCCTGGCAATTCTACCCTTTTCAATTTATGTATATCCCTTCTGTTCTTAGGTTAGGGACTGTTGTCTTAAGTTAGGGACCTTCTCTAGGACTCCTTTACTCAGACTCTCAATACTGATTGTTGTCCCCACCTTCTTATCTAGCAGTATATAAACAAAACATACAAGACAACTGAGTCCCAACAAAGTGAAATCCAAGGTTACCTAGCTTGTTACAGCAAAGCTAGGGCTCAAAACCAGTATTCCTTTCCCCCAAACAGCTTCTTTCTTTCCCCCTTGGCTTTAGCAGTATAAACAAAGTTTTCACTTGTGATACAAGAACATTAATTTATCACTGTGCCTTGGGTTGCCTCTCACCCCAACTCCCATCCTGTGTGAGTCATGTTCATCTCAGAGAAAACTGAAATTGTATAAATTTTATGAGTGAACTGCTTTTACCTAGCACCCAGGTGTACATTTATACCATTAAGATACCTTGATCTCACTAGGACTTTTCAAATTTTGAATGTTTGGTGAATCATGAAGAGGAAATGGACTTTTTGTGGTAGGGTGGCTGCAGAACTATCAGAATTCTGGGCAACTCTTAGAAGCCTGCCAACAACCCCTTTATCCATTGAAACTATTTTGTCTCACGTTACTGATGACATTAATTTGCTAGTTTTCTGCATAATCACCTCATCTCACAAATTTGTACCTATTGCATAATAAAGCTGTTGTTTTAAGGATGCTATCACCATAAATTTGCACATTCAGAGAAGAGTCTTCCCAGGAAAGCCTGTCTTGCTAAGGAAGCCCATGGCATGTAAGAGGTCCAGCATCAGCAAAGAATGTGTGGGAGCAAAACGCTTAGTGAACAGTTAGCGCAATGTAGCTGCTTCTGGTGTGGTGGTTGTATGCTTATCATTCTTCAAAGCATGTATTGTGACTTAGAGAGCTTATTAATTGAAGCCCAGCTTTGAGCTGTGAAATTTAACTTGAAACTTGAGAAGGCACCCACTGATGTCACAAGTTGTCCTTATAGGTCAAGAGTCCAATCAGAGAGAGCCCATTTTCATCCCTGTCACTTGCGGCTGAGTGCCTGAATGTCTCACTTGACTACTCTGCAAAAATGGGGATTTCCCAGACAAATATAATACTTCCCCTATGATCTCACAGGTTTATGATAAAGAACAAATGACAGAAGTGTATACCAAGGCACTTTGTATTCCAAAAATCAAAGGTTTTAGAAAAGAAAACTGATGGTTCTACAAGGAACAGTCCTTGTGTTCAGGGACTGTCCTCTTAGGTTTGTAATATGGGAAGAGAAATTGGTCATGAGCTATTGGGGGGTTTTTGATGCAGTTAAACTGAAACATAGGTAATAAGCAGAATCCTTATAAAATGTAAGGTCAACATACTCTTTAACAGAAGTACCCTTTTGAAACTATTTATATGACATAGCAAAATAAAGCCAGTGATCTTTAAAAGACTATTTGTGAAGAAAAGCATCCAGATTATTACTACCTTTTGCTATAGTTCTACTTAATACATTCTAAGCTGTTAAATGGCCTCACACTTTAGTTAGACAGATACTTGAGAAAAAGAAAGTAGAATCAAATACTGTCTTAAGCACACTTTTAAGCACATCTGTGAGACATTTTGGGGAACCCTAATTGCCTGGTAAAGGGTGATAAGATTTGATTACTATGATTTATCTAATGACCATTACTTGATCTGTTAATGACTGAGGTTTTTAGCAAATTGAGGATTTGGAAAATTGTGGCAGAAAGAGATACAGAGTTAGCCGTTCTACAAAAACACCTTTCCAAGAGAATTAGTATTGATATAAGTATCAAACACTCTTTCCAGCATTTCCAGGCATATTTGAGGTTGGAATCACTTTTCAGTTCCTCCCCATGTACCAGGGAAAATGATTAAAATAAAAGCCAAACCTACTACCTCACTGGCCACCAGCCAGTCACATGACTGCCCCATTGAAGTTGCTGCTGCTTTCACACCCCAAATCACCATGCCCTGTGCCTCCCCAAGAATCTACTCAGAAATTCAGCAGCTCTTCCTTTTACTTGCTTATAAACCACAGTCTCAATTCTACTTCCAGTCTCTGAACAATGGGACTATTTGTCCATCTTTCTAATTCCGCAGGTGGTTCCAAAGTCCACACCCACCCTTAGTGGTTCCAAGGTATTTTTCTGGCTCCAGCACTTTCTAAAGAAAAGAAAATAAAGGTAAATGTAACCTCAGCCAGGGCACCCTTTCTGGTGAAGTGCTCTGCGGCCCACAGCAGAGTTAGTAGACCCTCACCTGACCAAGCCAGGCTCTTTCAGCTCCTCATTACACCACAGTAAGTGAAGCTTCACATGGATGATCACTGAATGCTATCCCCAATTTGCAAAAGCAGAAACAGAGGCTACCAGAGGGTTGGATAGCTAGCCCACAGGCAAACAGTGGGTCAGCAGGGAGCTGGCATTCATGTGCAGACCTGACAGCACCCATGCTCCGAATTCCTACATTCGGATATTGTATTCTAAACAACAATGTTTGTTTTTCAAAGAGTTTTAGAAATGAGCCAACTGAAGCTGACTACCCAGTTTTGTTTTGTTTTGTTTTGTTTTGGTTTGGTTTGGTTTTGACTACCCAGTTTTTAACTCTCTTTTCCCCAACTTCCTCTCCAACCCAGAGATCTATACCAGAGATGGGAACTCCTACGGGAGACCTTGTGAATTTCCATTCTTAGTTGATGGGACCTGGCATCATGATTGCATCCTTGATGAGGATCATAGTGGGCCATGGTGTGCCACCACCTTAAATTATGAATATGACCGAATGTGGGGCATCTGCTTGAAGCCTGGTATGTATGGGCTGGTAAACTTTATGTGGAAAGGCAGTACATTTATATGAGGCAACAGGGAGAAGGAAGAGTTCAAAGCGACTCAAAAGTGACTGCAAAAATATCATCCTGGATTAAGGAGTGTATGTTTGGAGGAGAAGAGAGAGGTAATGTGTAGCCATGAATTTGCCTTCAGAAGCAGGCCTGGAAGTGAACCAAGGCGGATGGTGTCATGGAGGAGAAGGAGGGAGTGTTCCATAGCACAGACACCTCAGGGAGAGGAAGTGTGGAAAAGGCATGCACAGTTAGGAAATTGCTGCTGACCTTTAGTAGTTTCAGAAGACTAGAGGGGGTAGAAGCTGGGTTGTAGTGGAATGAAGCATGAACAGAAGGAAGTAAGCCTCGCAAGTTTCACGGAGCAGAAGAGACAGTTGGCAAAGGACAAAATTGCAACAAATTTATGTAGTTACAATCTCATTTGGCTTTATTGCAATTCTAGAATCAGGCAACACCTCATTTCATAAAAGAGTACTATAAGTATTCCAGTTCGTTGAACAGAGAGGATTGGCTTTGTAGACAGAAAAAGGGCTGAAGAAAGCAAAGACAAAAACCAAAGAGTGGATTGGTCGTTTCAAAGTAACTTTCCTTGTAAGAACAATAGAGAAATAATCGATTGGTTAACATCAGGTGAGTTCAGGTTAAGCATTAAAACAGAGGGAACTTCATTTTAATTAGGCCAATTAAAGATTGAAACTGGCCTGTTTGGGAAATTAGGCAGTTCTCTCTCTCTCTTGATTTCTCAAAAGGCCGGATAACAACTCTGTTTCAGTTTGGTGAGTGGAACTTTGGCATGGGTGACTCTGTTTTGATTTTTGAGTCCTAGATCAGGAGCTTAGTCCAAAACAGTGACCTCCTGTAATTTTTATTTAAAAATGCAAAGGGTAGTTTAAGAAAGAGATCAGTTGAAAAACACTTTTAGAATGGTGAAGTATTAAGCATGTTTATGGCCTGAAGCAAAGAGCAGGAAAGAGAAGAGATAGATCTTCCTGGGGCTCTCAAAATTGGTAACACTGTTCCTTCCACCATTCCTGTGTGTTTGTCAGAGTGCTTTTTCTCATTACTTCTTACCAGAAGCAAACTGAGAGTTGCTAAAGAATTTGCTGTTCTTTAGAAAGACAGAGACCAAAGTAGCAATTACATCATTGTCTGGCACATAACAGAAACAGTTTCTTACCAATTAGGTGAGAGTTACAGGGGATCATGGTACCTGACATGTGATAGGTACTCACAAAATATTACTTAATAGACAATAGATTGAAAGAATCTATAGCAAAGAGAAAGGAAAGAGCTCCAGACCTAAGTAATAATAGTTAATACTTAACAGGGCTCTGCCAGGTGTCAGATACTGTTTCAGGCTCTCAATATACATTAACTCATTTAATCCCCCAGCAACCCTGAAAGGTACCATACTTTATTCCTATTTTACAGATGATCACAGTGAGGCACAAGGGAGCTATGTAACTTGCCTAAGATCACATAGCTAATAAATATCAGAACTAGGATTCAAACCCAGGAAGCCTGGCTATGAAGTCCTTGTCCCAAACAGCCACACTACACTGACTAATTGAGCAGCCAGCCAGGTGGTATTAGTAATGCTGATCCCTCCTTTGGGAATCTGAGCTTCAGCATGCAGAGTTCTAAGCAACTTGAAGAGATTATACTGGGTTAAGACTTCAGATTTCAGGGTGCAACAGAATTACGTGCAGAGTTTGTTAGAACACAGGTATCTAGGGCCCAGAGATTCTGATTCAGTAGATTTTTGGTGGCACCACCAAATTTGGCAAGTTTCCAGGTAGTGCTGATAATGCTGGTCTGGGGACCAGTCTTTGAGGATTATGTATCTAGTTAGAGGCTCAAGCTTCTCAACACCTGTAACCTACCTACTAAAATAGAAAAAGCCAGTATTTTCTTCAGCTGTAATTGATAATAAGCAGAGTTTGGTCAACCAGGTATCAACTTCATTTAACTCTCCTTATTTGGATCAGAAATTTAGATGTGAAAGGTTGTTTAGAGGTTATCCAGTGCAAAACCCTGTTTCTCAGGGGAGAGGCAGCAGGCCCAGATCCATGAAATGGTCTGTCAGGATCAGACTACATTTTTGTGGAAACTAGTGAAGGATTCCTTATCCTCCTTCCCCACTGTACATACTTACCCCCACTGTACCTTGCTGCCTTGACAGGGATGTGTCTTGGTGCCTTTAGCCTCCTGTGGGTGTTGTGTGTGTGCTGGGGGTTTGGGGGTGTGACACATACAGTGTTGTTAATGCATGCATACGCTTCCTAGAGTTACTTTTTATGGAAGAAGCAAGACTGAGTTTCTCAAACCTGAGGGCTGCTAAATCATGGAGGTCATGTTGTATAGTGAACACACGGCCATCCCACTCCTGGAAGCTTCTGGATTTACAAAAGTAGGGCCTCAGTGGTAATAATGAACCTTTAGACAATGTGCTTTCAAATCCACCCTATTTTGTTTTTACCAAATGTCAGAATCTCTGTTGCTATTTATGCCATAGAAAAATGGCTAAAGCAGCAGGATGTGCCATTCAGAGGATCAACAAGACCAGTGCCCTCATTATAGCTCTGCCACAGTCACTTCTAGATCTTTGTTCGTGTGTGTGAAATGAGGACATTAGACAAGATGATCTCTAAAGGCCCTTCCAGCTTATAGGATCAGGAGTATAACATCTGATATGTAAGTGGCTATAGGAGGCCTTTTGGAAAATCCCCCAGTTGGAGCCTGGGATGCACTTGACACAGCCTGCACTGGACTTCCCCTCTTGTGGGGTGTACACAGAAGGCTCTGAATATATTTTGAACCAGTTGTCAAAAAACTTTTATATCTCATTCAGGAAACAGCTTGCAGTTTCTTTGTCTGAAATTATGTATACTCTACAAACACATATGTATACGTGTTTGTATGCACATATATACACACATATACATGTATAAATCATATGTAATGTGAATTATATATCATATATTCGATTCTTTATTAAAATATTAAGGAGAAATTTGGACATAGTTTCCCAAATAAGGCAGTCACTTGGGCTCAATATCTTGGCCATTTAAGCAGCATGTCTGTGCACACACGTACACATACGGTGGTTTCTATGCAAGCTGTGGGCAGACCCTCTGTAGTCTGCCACTATGTTCAAATGAGCTTGTTTTCCATTAGCTCAGTGTTCACAACATGTGCACACTGAGACTCATCTCAGGCAGAGGGCAGGCAGGGACATGGGCGAAAACACAGCATTGTAATTGATAGGGATAAAAGGAGAGTGGAAAATAAGAAAGAGTGGAAGCTTCAACCAGCCTGAGTCATTTGGTGTGTTATGATTCCAATTGTATTGTGATCAAAATATGGTCTAAACGAGTGATGGCAGTCTCCATTTGGGCATATCCTAAGAGTATGCAAATTGACTTGCAGTATTTGTAAGCATCCTAAGTAATGGAAAACATTATGTCCTTACTTTATGATCACTAACGTGTCTTTATCAACAGAAAACGGTTGTGAAGATAATTGGGAAAAGAACGAGCAGTTTGGAAGTTGCTACCAATTTAATACTCAGACGGCTCTTTCTTGGAAAGAAGCTTATGTTTCATGTCAGAATCAAGGAGCTGATTTACTGAGCATCAACAGTGCTGCTGAATTAACTTACCTTAAAGGTAGATTTTATTTGCATGTGATAGAGCAAATTGGCTAAAATTGTAAAGGTACTTTTCTGTTTTCATATCCAGATGTGTTTCTTTGTATGTATCTTTTCTGGCCTCTCTTGGGATTTAAACTTCTGCACTGAAACCCATAAGCAAAAAAGTACCAAATGTAATCATATTTCACCATTGTGAAATACATCTTGTGATGGAAAGTAAAGAGAGATTGATGTTCAGAAAACAAGTTTGGGTAGCAAGATTAGACTGATACCCTAATCCTAAATGAAAGGATTTTTCAAAAAGTGAACAATTAAACTCTTTGAACATTGAAAAATAGAGAATTAAAGGAAGGGAAGGAAGATGGTTACGTTATACTATATGGCCTCAGTAAAGGTCCTCCCCCTGAGTGAAAGGGTACAGTCCTCGGGGCAAGGAGTGTTTTACTAAATCTTAAAGTGGGTTTAATAACATGGATACAGAGTGGATAGGACTTTGTTTTGTTTTGTTTGGGGGATGGTAGTGGTAATTTTTTAATTTTTAATTATGAAAACTTAAATTAATAGGAATAAATAAAAACTTTAAAAGACCACTTATCCTTCCATAAGAATTTAAGGATCACCTTGTTAATTTCAGTAGCAAACCCTATTGTAACTTTAGTTGGAATCGTATTGAATTATAGATTCATTAAAAAGGAATTGGCCGGGTGCAGCAGCTCACACCTGCAATGACAGCACTTTGAAAGGTAAAAGCAGGAGGATTACTTGAAGCCAGGAGTTTGAAACCAGCCTGGGCAGCCAAGTGAGACCTAGTCTCTACCAAAAAAAAAAAAAAAAAATTGGCTGTTGGCATGTGCCTGTAGTCCCAGCTGCTCTGGAGGCTGAGGTAGAAGGATCGCTCGAGCGTAGGAGATTGAGGCTGCAGAGAGCTATGATGGCATCACTGCACTTCAGCCTGAGTGACAGAGCAAGACCTTGTCTTAAAAAATAAATAAATAAATAAAAGGTATTGCTGTTTCAATATTGTCTTCTCAACCATGAAAATTATATGCTTTTCTATTTATTTAGGACTTCTTTTATGTACTCAGTAAAATTCTATAACTCTTTCCAGAGTCTTGTATATCTTTCAAAAGAAACTATATAAAAAGAAATTTTAATATTATATTTAAAAATCAAGGAACCCAAGTTACTGAGTCCGTGATGAGTTATTCTTTGAATGAAAGACAAATAATTATAATATATGATAATGATGATGTGCCAGACAGACTACTAAATGCTTTTTATACATTATCTCATTTCATCCCCATCTAACTACCTTATGAGGTGGACGTTATTGTTATCCTCATTTTGCCAATGAGGAATGCGAGGCTCAGAGAGGAAATATAACTTGTCCAAAGTCACCCACAAGTATTTATCAGAGCCTAAATTTGAATAGTCAGTTTGACTTGAAAACAAATTGCATCAGACATATAAATGGATTCACCTTTTATAAGACTGTAAGTTCTTTGCAGGCAGAAATGGGTCTCATGGGTTGTTTTTTACTTTTGCACAAAGCTGTAAGCTTTATTGCTATATAGTAAACAAGCATGTATTGTCTAAGAATTCAGATATATTCTGTCACACTATTTTATAATAACTGGAAATATTTAATAAATGCTTACTGTAAGCAAGCCCTACTTTCTCCAGATAAATCCATTAATCATTACTACAACCTCATCAAACAAATGGTTTATCACTAGATAAGGAAATTGATCCTCAGAAATAATATACCCAACAGCATACAGCTAAGAAGTATCAGATTGGGATTTGAATATCGACATATAGAATTGCAGAACCCTATTTATTTATTTGAAACAGGGTCTCAATACGTTGTCCAGGGTGGTGTGCAGTGGATATTCACAGGTGTGATCAGAGCACACTATAGCCTGGAACTCCTGGGCTCAAGCGATCTTCCCACCTCAGTCTTCTAAGTAGCTAGGACTACAGGAGCACAGGATTACGCCCAGCTTTCTTTTTTGTTAATACTACGTACCCCTCTTAGATATCTTTATCTCTTTTTATCATTAAAAGGCCACAAGCCTTTTGTCATTCTTTTTGTTTACAGCTTTATTCAGACCTCGTTTCTTACTCGTAGCTTTACCCCTTTCTTGTATTGTTTGGCACTTGAATATTCAGATCTTTAGAATGAAAATCTGCCAAATAAGCCGAATGGGCTAGTGTTTGGCATTGGAGTTCTATTCCAGACCTCGCTGAAGACTTACAAAAAATATTGTTGAGAATGAAAAGTGCCAATAAATTAAAGATTCCTAGAATATTGACATTTGGAAACTGGTGACTTCAATCAAGGAGAAAAGTGCCTAAGTGTGACAATCAACATCCTACTAAACAATCTAATGATGCATTTGGAGGAACAAATGTTGCCTGATTCTTTATGCATCCGTTTTCTTTAATAACTAATGAAAGTAAGGTAATATGGTAAAGGGCCTTATTGCACCCTACTCCTGGCCAGACATGCCCCATATTTAATACATACCATTAATTTTAGAAGTATATCTGTTTCTAATGTTTCAACTTCCTTTTCCAGTATGAAAGCTTCTTAGGCATATCAATATGCCTAATTATGACTATTGGTTTCCCAAGACCCAAGAAAACTGTGTTTTAACCTCTAAAACTCACAATATGCAAATCTGGAAAAGAAATTTTTATTAAGTGCCCCTTTACTGAAAACTACCATGTGTAAATACTGATCTAGGAGTAGTGACTTCCTAAGCAGTATCGAAAATCATTACCATCATTTGCACATTCTTTTTCCAATATACAGGAACCCATACCAACATGATTGCATCCATTTTTTTGTGGGCATATGCACATTGAATCGCGTATCAGAAACTGGCCTCACTACCTAAATTATATCTGCTTTCCATCTTTCCTTCCTTCCTTCCTTCCTTCCTTCCTTCCTTCCTTTCTTTCTTTCTTTCTTTCCTTCTTTCTTTCCTTCTTTCTTTCTTTCTCTTTTCTTTTCTTTTCTTTCTTTCCTTCCTTCCTTCCTTCTTTTTTTTTTTTTTAGACAGAGTCTTGCTCTGTCGCCTAGGATGGAGTGCAGTGGCATGATCTTGGCTCACTGCAACCTCCGTCTCCTGGGTTCAAGCATTCTCCTGCCTCAGCCTCCCGAGTAGCTGGGATTACAGGCACATGCCACCACACCTGGCTAATTTTTGTGTTTTTAGTAGAGACGGGGTTTCACCATGTTGACCAGGGTGGTCTTAAACTCTTAACCTCGTGATCTTAAACTCTTAACCAGGTGATCCACCCACCTTCTATCTTTCTTAATTGCTGATAGCATCTGGTCATCAAATAATAAATTTGAATGATCTATCTCCATTGTACCACGTGTGTGTGCATGTGTGTGTGCATGCATGCACATGCGTGCATGTGTGTGTGTGTGCACGTGTGTGACTCTCATTCTGTATCTGTAGTCTAAACTGGACCCTTTGGGACCTAGAGCCATGAGTCATATATATGTATTTCATTATCTATGAAACAGCTGCTATACATATTTCTGATCCAGTCCCAGAAAAACTTGATCATTTGAGGGATCCATGTCTGTCTCCTTCTACTAGATTGAAATTCTCATGAGGGCAGGGACTTTGTCATTTCAGTTTTTATATCCCTAGAACCTGGCAAATAATATGTGTGCCTAATGAATTTAAATTGTCGGTCTAGAATCCAGTCAGATCTTCCAAATCTAGAAGTACAATGGAAACTGCTTTTGATAAGTCTTCTATGTTAATACAAGAGGATTAAAAATAGATAGTGAAACAGCTAGTCTAAGAAGCTTCTGTTCTTACCTTAGATGAAAGCGAATTTGACAAGCTAATAGGAGAGAAGAATTGAATTAACTTATCAGCCTTTGGGTTTCTCAATAGTCTGAAGACTTTTGTCTATTAGCATTGCCTGCCTTTGATGTATAGACAGCCTCCTACAGGGACTGCTGCCTTACAATCAAGGTCTGCACATTTGTTTGTTATTAGTAGAATAAGTCTAATTTAGATAATAACTTAGGCAACTTTGTCACTTTTTAAAATTTTTTAATTCTTACAGAAAAAGAAGGCATTGCTAAAATTTTCTGGATTGGTTTAAATCAGCTATACTCTGCTAGAGGCTGGGAATGGTCAGATCACAAACCATTAAACTTTCTCAACTGGGATCCAGGTAACTGCTCCTTCCCCACCCCTCTGCACAGAACAAATCTTCAAAAAAGCAAAAGCTTCTCACTCACCAATAGCTTAGAAAAGTTTCACATCTTGGCAACTCTTACTATCGTTACCTCTCAGAAGAATGTTTTCTTCCTAAACCATTCTTAATTGTGATACTGTTATTGCCAAGCTGAACCACACCATGGACAACTGGGCATTTGAACCTTTAGACCTTTAGAACAACCCTGCATTTTTATGTAAGAGCAGAAGGAGCTCCACCACATGGCCCAGAAGCCATTCTGTGTCCCTAAAGGACTTGGCATGGCTGTGACTCACCCATGCTGTGTTTCATCTGCAGCTTAACTCTAATATGGACATATCCCTTCATTTTCAAACTCCTGGGGTCTCTCCCCACTATAGCATGCAAGTACTGACAACATCATGGTTGTATTTTCTAATACAAATAAATACTTCAAAGAGAGTCTTTTAGGGAATAAAACAAACAAAATGCCATTTAGCCAAAAGATTTTCTCCCCAAAGGAAGGATTAGACAATTTTGAAAAATAAAATAAAATCTTTGACTTACAACAAATGTAGAACCTAAAGTTAACACTGATTTCAGTATAAAACTGCTCTGTACACATATAGGAAAACTGAGTTAAGAGCAATAAAATTCCAATTAGTCACTTTAGTTAATTTAGTTTGCTAAATTTCCTTATCAGCAAATGAAGTAATACTTTTATTATTTCACTAAATAGAATCTTTAAAGATAATTTAATCTTTAACTCAAGGCCTTAATGGCATGACAATGATAAATTAATATTTTTATTTTATGGAGTAGCAGATTAAGAGCTACTAACCATAGAATATGACCTGGAAGTCATTTAAGGAAAAAGTTTTTGTTTTTGTTTTTAAAATTAACTACAATGTATCATAATATTTTCCCCTTAGATCCTATATTTTAGAAGAAAGACATATTTAAGCACATAATTATTCATTGAGGCTTATACATTTCAATTTAGCTAAGTTTTAACTATACTATGAGTTCCCATAAAAGCATAAAATTAGGAGTACAAATTATTCTTTATGACCACCATCCTGGCCCTAACTTTCTCATTCTAATGCTTTGAAAAATGTTCCCTTTTAAGACAGACCCAGTGCACCTACTATAGGTGGCTCCAGCTGCGCAAGAATGGATGCTGAGTCTGGTCTGTGGCAGAGCTTTTCTTGTGACGCTCAACTTCCCTATGTTTGCAGGAAACCATTAAATAATACGGTGGAGTTAACAGGTATCTTTCTTACATGCTTATACAAATAGGTCTTAAAATCATAGTTTTGTGAAAACAAGTAAATCTTTTCCGACATCCATTTCCACCTTTCCTTCTCCTGATACTGATAGTACCAAAAAGTACTTGATTTTTAACCCTGTGGTTAGATGTTATCAACCATATATGAGTAAAGCTTTGGTTGAGGTATTTAAAGCTTTGCCAGCAGGAAAATACAAAGAACAAAACCAAATGATATTCCTACTTATCATTTTAATCTTGTAAAAATATTAAATAAAAGGATGTACTTGCCCAGAAGAAGGCAGAGATATTCGAGATAGGAAATATACTTCTGTTCGTGTGTGGCTCTTTTTTCTCCAGAGCAGCGGTTCTCCAGGGGTGGTCCCCAGACCAACAGCATCAGCATCACCTCTTCCTGTTAGAAATGCAAGCTCTCAGGACCCACCACGGATTTGCTACATCAGAAACTAGAGGATGGGGTCCAGCAATCTATGTTTTAAGAAGCTCTCCAGGTGGTTCTGATGCATATTCAAGTCTGAGAACCACTACTGTCCATGCCTCCGTAACAAGGCAAAACCTATGGACACAGGAGTAATCCCAGGCTTCTTCACCCTGTGCCCCACAGCACCCAGCCCTCTTCTGTCCTTCTCTACCAGGCAGGTCTTTGCCTTGAAAAATCAAGTAAAAAAGGAGAGATGCAGAGGGACAAAATGTGTACAATGAGGGGGGTTTTCCAGGGAGTTTGGGGATGAAAGAGACATAAGAACAGCTGAAGTTTTTGAGGAGTGGAAAGGTGTGAGGAGTTTTTGAAAGAATGGAAAAGAGGAGTGCCTTGACTGTCAAGCACAGGGCCTGATGTATACCTGGTATTTAATTACATCCTCACCAAATGAGAGAAACTAATACTCAAAACTGGAGGGGTGTATTAGTCCATTTTCATGCTACTGATAAAGACATACCCAAGACTGGGAGGAAAAAGAGGTTTAATAGACTTACAGTCTCACATGGTTGGGGAGGCCTCACAATCATGGCGGAAGGCAAGGAGGAGCAAGTCACATCTCACATGGATGGTGGCAAGCAAAGAAAGAGAGCTTGTGCAGGGAAACTCCCCCTTATAAGACCGCCAGATCTCGTGAGACTTATTCACTATCACGAGAACAGCACGGGAGAGACCTGCCCCCATGATTCAATTACCTTTCACCAGGTTCCTCCCATAACACATGGGAATTTAAGGTGAGATTTGGATGAGGACACAGCCAAACCATATCAAGGGGAAAGGATGATTTTTAAATGTCCTGCTTTAAAAGGAACTATGAGTGAAGGGAATAAAGCATCCAAATGTCTTGTCATCTAAAAAGGAGCATAGAGCAATTTTTAAGGAAAAACTAGATATAAAATAAAGAATGTAAGGGGATATTTTAAGATAATAGGGGAAATGAACATTTGTCTTCCAAGTTGATTCAAACCGCATTTAGTCCATACAACAAAAGGCATAATAGAAAAGCCAGCACAAATGAAAATAAGCTAGAGCAATTGATGATAGATTAAGTAAATATCTCGCAGTAGCAATTATTAAGTAAATCAT
Source organism: Macaca mulatta (assembly GCF_049350105.2). NCBI lineage: Eukaryota > Metazoa > Chordata > Mammalia > Primates > Cercopithecidae > Macaca > Macaca mulatta. Next base: position 64,707,396 of record NC_133417.1, on the reverse strand, counting down.
GATGTTCCCACATGATTGAATAATATGCATTTACTAAAATAACTGTGCCAGCAGGAAAATACAAAGAACAAAACCAAATGATATTCCTACTTATCATTTTAATCTTGTAAAAATATATATTCATTGAGACAAAGACTAGAATATGAAAATGATTGCATTAAGTTCCATTGTGGGTGATATTTTTCCTCTGTTCCTTTATCATAATTATAAAATATAACAATAATACATGCTATTTCAGAATATTAAAGTTAATTGAGTTATCTTGCAAGTGTAAGAGGTTAGCTGAATCTGAATCACTTTATCCTTCAGTAAGAAAACAAACTGTCCACATTTTTAAGATGCTGTGCATTCTTACAACAGATATTCCAAATGGTTCTGAATCAGTGAAGTCTGAGTAACCAACTCACTTTCTGGTTTTGTTAACAGGGGTAGAAGTATTCCGTAGGGTTTTATACTTCATTATTTTTTTCTAATCTGGAAAAATTAGACCTTTGATTGTGAGCTTTATCATGGTCAAAACAGAATCACTAATTCCATGAGGTCCATCTGTCTAGCAGAGGGAAGGAAAGAAGTGCAGGGGTAACCTTTGCCCTTTCCCTCCATTGCTGCCATCTCTTGGATGCGAAGTATATAAACGTCTTATTCTGTCCCTTAAATCTCTGCCTGTTCTTTGTTCAACAGTGAGCATTAATCTACATCCCCTTGCTAAGCTGACCATACAAGAAAACGAGGCTCGCCCTCTTACAATCTTCTCAAGGACAGAGACTGGAGGGAAACCTAACAAATTCCATACCCAGGAAAAGATTTGTCAGAAACTGACTTAAGGCACGTCTTTCTGCTGTCTACTTGGACTAAGGGCAATCTCTCCCTTGATTGTGTCCAAACCCTTTAATAGCCTGTGCTCAGCCATATAGGGCATTGAAGCACGTTAAAGTCACATCATTTTCTGAATCCCAGTGGGAATTCCTACGATGCCATATATACCTCATTTATGTGATAGGCACCACATGAATTCATGTCACTGTAGCATCTGACATCACATTCCCCAGTTTTCCAGGACCCTCATTATTCAAGAAAAAATAATTTGCAATGTTATTGATTCAAATAGATGTATCTTTACTGGAATATAAATAGCTGCTTTTCCCCCAGATGTCTGGACATACTCAGATACCCGCTGTGATGCAGGCTGGCTGCCAAATAATGGATTTTGCTATCTGCTGGTAAATGAAAGTAATTCCTGGGATAAGGCACATGCGAAATGCAAAGACTTCAGTGGTGACCTAATCAGCATTCATTCTTTAGCAGATGTGGAGGTGGTGGTCACAAAACTCCATAATGAGGGTAAGTTTTTAAAAATATCCTATTTGAAAGGCTTAAGGCATTTTAAAGTATCCCTGGTTTTAGACTCTTGGTGGGAATGAAAAGCTTACAGTCTGATCCCACAGGTCAGCACTGTCAGATAGGATTGTCTCTGGTGATGGAACTGTTCTACAATTAGCACTGTCTAGTATGGTGGCCACTAGCCACATGCAGCTTTTGAGCAGTTGGCATGTAGCTAGGGCAACTGAGGAACTGAATTATTACTTTTATTTCATTTTAACTAATTTAAGTGGCCACATGTGCCTAGTGGCAACCAATTTGACAGTACTACCATTGATTGAATGATCTCCCTCTTCTCATGAGCTAAATTTTATTTAAGTTGCTCAGAAAACTTAAGTGATAATTACTTCACTTTTGTAATTACTTGAAAGCTAAATACTGGTAAAGGAAAATATACTAGACTGACAGTATTATGATCTCTTCCTAGAATTCACTAATAATAGCTGAGAGTAGATACCTACTCAGTGCCAGCCTGGTGCTCCTTGTTTCACTTGTGAAGGCAGCAGAGTCATACCAGGGCAGCAGTGGACAGTATTTCTGTTCAAACTGGGATATGTATGATTGTATTTGTAGAATTTCATTCATCCCACAAAGCAAAGTTTATCTACACCAGATATCAGGAACACTCAGCCTGCAGATGTTCTACCCGTGTACTTTACTGGCATAAGTGACTTAAAAAGCCTTCATTACCCAACCTGCCTGTCTTATCAACATATTAATAACCAAATTAAGAGTACTACAAAGGCTCTTAAAACTCCGTATCAGAATGTAAAAATTCGTATAACAATATAAATATTAAAGTATGTAATTGAGCAAAACCAAAGAAATAAAACATTTTTCTTTTAGATACCAAAGAAGAAGTATGGATAGGCCTTAAGAACATAAATATACCAACTTTATTTCAGTGGTCAGATGGTACTGAAGTTACCCTAACATATTGGGATGAGAATGAGCCAAATGTTCCCTACAATAAGACGCCTAACTGTGTTTCCTACTTAGGAGAGGTAGGAAACCTCCTACGGTTTCTTTATATTCTTATTGTTTCACTTAATGATAATATTAAGATTTCTTTGGTTGGGAAGTTTGTGTATAAGCTGGAAAAGAAAAGGTAAGAGCCCTCTGGATCAGGGTACAGGGCCACGGACCATTACCTGTTAAGAATCGGGTCGTTGGCCGGGCGCGGTGGCTCAAGCCTGTAATCCCAGCACTTTGGGAGGCCGAGATGGGCGGATCACAAAGTCAGGAGATCAAGACCATCCTGGCTAACACGGTGAAACCCCGTCTCTACTAAAAAATACAAAAATCTAGCCGGGCGAGGTGGCGGGCGCCTGTGGTCCCAGCTACTCGGGAGGCTGAGGCAGGAGAATGTCGTAAACCTGGGAGGCGGAGCTTGCAGTGAGCTGAGATCCGGCCACTGCACTCCAGCCTGGGCGACAGAGGGAGACTCCGCCTCAAAAAAAAAAAAAAAAAAAGAATCGGGTCGCACAGCAGGAGATGAGTGGCGGGTAAGCAAGCATTACTGCCCGAGCTCCCCCTCCTGTAAGATCGGCAGCACCATTGATTCTCATAGGAGGGCGAACCCTATTATGAACTGCACATGCAAGGGATCTAGGTTGCACTTCCTTGTAGAACAGTTTCATCCCAAAACTATCCTCTTCGCCACCCTCTGTGGAAAAAATTGTCTTCCACAAAACTGGTCCCTGGTGCCAAAAGTTGGCAAAAAATAATCTCAAGTCTAGATTGTCTTTCTGGTAGTTACTTTAAAAAGGTAAATAAAAGCAATTACTAAGTAAGCAACCTACATCCTATCTGAGAGCATCTTTTCTGGTCTCAAACAGATACAGAGAATCCCTTTAGAACTCAGATTCTTGTGCCAGACTGATTCTAGCAACCTGCTTTCTCTCAGGACCAGGGCCTCCACCCACCTTTCTGCCATCAATGTGATATTTGGCTAACCACAATTTAACCTGAAAAATCCCATCTTCCAAATTCATGTTCAGATTGTTTTATATCGATACTACTTTGAAAAGTGAAAAAAATGATTTTATTTAAAAATTAGGCCTAACATCTTTCAGAAACCATCTTACTCCTATAGAGTGCTCAGCCTTAATAATCCAAAATAGGCTGTGTCTTGAGCAGAAAAGATATATGTACCTCTATGTTTTGTTTGTATCACTTTCCCGTGGACTCCTAATTGGTTATTGAAAGTGACTGTGTCACTTAGACATCTAAAGAGACCTAAGTGGAAGCAATAAATATTATGTGTGTTTAAAAGAAATTTAGAAAGGTGTCACATTTGAAGCTCTATTCAAAATGATATCCAACATGTCTTTAAAAGAACATCAGAAATGGAAAGGGGTTCCCATGGGCAAGAGTGAACTGATGGCATACCTAGACAGCATTCCAATGTTCAAAACTGACCCTTATCACAATCGTCTTATTAAAATTTAATTCGAAGAAAGCAAAGTGACTTAGTCAATTAAGCAAATTAATGTTAAATAGCATATTTGAAAGAGAGAATTTTGAAGTCCAGGTTGAATTAGAGTTGAAAGAAACTTTTGACCTAGAATTCGTGGAGAATAGCTATTTTAGCCACCGTCATCATTTTACACGTGAGGAAACTGAGAAAGGGAGGTTGATGATGTGCCTAAAAGTTTCAAACTTTGGCTGTGCCTTAGGGAAGAAGATTAGAATGCTGAAACTGCGGGCTGAGTTCTTCTCTCTTCAGCTTTTATACTAAGTGTCCTTTGATGGTTTTATTGCTACTCTTATAAGAAAATGAAATTTATCCACAATGTGACCTGGAGGTGATGCTGAGGTAACTGGTTGTGAGCCATCGCTTTGCAGGCCTGTTGAGTAGCATTTTCTAGCAGTGTGTTCTCACATTTGATAATTCATTTATATTAATTCTCTTTCTCTCTCTCTCTTTCTCTCTCTCTCTCTCTCTCTCTCTCTCTCCCTCTCTCCCCCTCTCTCCCTCTCCCTCTCTCTCCCTCTTCCTCTCTCTCTCTTTGTCTCATAGTTTTTGTGAGTTCAGTTTTGAATATGCGGTAAATAATTTCCTTTCCAAGCAAATGTTTTTGTCTCCTTTCAAAGCTAGGTCAGTGGAAAGTCCAATCGTGTGAGGAGAAACTAAAATATGTATGCAAGAGAAAGGGAGAAAAACTGAACGACACAAGTTCTGATAAGATGTGTCCTCCAAATGAGGTAGGTGAAATCCCTATGTAAATTTTCTCAAGCAGTGTTACAACTTCTTGGTTAGAAATGGTAGCTGAGACTTAAATAATTCAGACTTATAAAATTGAGGAAACTACTAGTTTCTGTTCATTTATGTTAGAACAAGCCAGAAGGCAGTGAGTTACAGCATATTGCTTCTTACAGAAGCAGAAGTTTGAAAATTTCTATAAATATTTGTAGAATTACTAGCCTCAAGGCCGATGTCTTTACTTCCCCCACTAATATTATCAATATTCAAAAATAATTCATCCAGTGACTATTATACTCTTATGATGAGCCAGCCTCCAAGGATAAAGAGAATTAACCCATACCTTTTGTCTGACACAGGCTCACAGTCTTGTGGAAGTTATCTGTGAAATTGCATCCCACCCCCATCACATGTGTGAATTCAATAGCCATGTCCTCAATTTCCACATGTTCTAAGATGCTATCAATGTAACAGAAACATGCTTGACAGACGGGTCACCATCAAGTCTGGCAAACAGTTTGACAGTATTTTTCCTCTGATTTAGGGCTGGAAGAGACATGGAGAAACCTGTTACAAGATTTACGAGGATGAGGTCCCTTTTGGAACAAACTGCAATCTGACTATCACTAGCAGGTGTGACCATCAGTCAACTTGTACTCAGAAACTTTCAACTCTGAGTTCTTTTGCTAAACAGTCTTCATAAGAAAAAGGTGCATCTTCAAATAGAGTCAATCATTGTGAAACGCTTGCCAATTTGATTCTTCTTTTGTAGATTTGAGCAAGAATACCTAAATGATTTGATGAAAAAGTATGATAAATCTCTAAGAAAATACTTCTGGACTGGCCTGAGAGATGTAGATTCTCGTGGCGAGTATAACTGGGCAACTGTTGGTGGAACAAGGCGGTCTGTAACCTTTTCCAACTGGAATTTTCTTGAGCCAGGTGAGTGTGTTAATCTTTTTTTATATATATACTTTAAATTCTAGGGTACACGTGCACAACATGCAGGTTTGTTACATAGGTATGCATGTGCCATGTTGGTGTGCTGCACTAAAGTAGCAGTATACTGTGACTAGTGAAAGGCAGCACTCCTCTCAAAGGTGTTCCTCACTTACTTTTGAAATGTGAGGGACTCGATGATCTTCAGGATTGGAGGCTATCTATGGAAAAATACACAGAAGCACTGGCTGTGTCTTCCCTATTATGTCCTTGAGAATAATCCAGTGAAAGAAGTTCAAAAACTTAGTTCTCCCAAACCACCGTCTAATGGCTCAGAGCTAGAAGCACCAGTGCGAGTTTTTAAAATCTTTTCTGTGTAAATCTCAAATAGAATCTCAAAGTGCCCACGTGGGGCTCTTTACATTTTCATCTCTCTGCTTCCTAACCTTTTATCAAAGCTCAATGTGTTTTCTTCCATTATTCTCAATGGGTAAGAATTATGGAGGCTATCTTGCATTATTTATTTTAATACTGTTTCATACTTTTAATACTGTTATGAATACATAAAATTATGACGGTCATAAAATAAACAGCAAACAAATGTATGTTACCACATACCTCCTTCTATCTTTATTATACCAGCTTTTCCTTTGGATCAGAATCTGGGAGAGTTGTGTTTTGAGGTTTACTAGGTTGCTTAAAAACTGCTCAAAGTTGTTAAGCTAATTTGAACCACTATCCTAAGCAGCAATAGTATTTAGGGTACAGCTCTAGAAACAGACCACCTGGGCACAAATCCTGGGGGCAACCACTTACTAATTCTATGACCTTGAACAAGTCACTTAATTCTCACTGTACCTCAAATTATGACAATAGAATCCCCCCTATAGGTTTGTTGTGAGGATTAATCTTTTTCAAAAAGTACTTTACAAATAGTAAACACCTATCATTATTATTCTGAACAACACATTTCTTTCCTCTCTTTGTTCCATGTCTTTTTATTCTCTCTCCCCAACTTGGCTGAAATAAAGAGTAGGAACACTAGAAGATGTTTGAACTTTAACATTTTAATTGTTAATTGAGCTTTCCACTTCAATCCCAGCTTCCCCGGGCGGCTGCGTGGCTATGTCTACTGGAAAGTCTCTTGGAAAGTGGGAGGTGAAGGACTGCAGAAGCTTCAAAGCACTTTCAATTTGCAAGAAAATGAGTGGACCCCTTGAGCCTGAAGAAGCAGCCCCTAAGCCTGATGACCCCTGTCCTGAAGGATGGCAGAGTTTCCCCACAAGTCTTTCTTGTTATAAGGTAAAGTGACATTCTCATTCTATCCTTTAATGAAGTTATTTTTCCACTATCCTAGTTCGTGTCCTTGTACAAATTATGCTCTTCTCCATAGTCCTATGTAACCTAACTAAAGTGCTCTGGAGCACAGAGTCCTTGGCAGGGCGTCACCGAACCTCTGGCATGAGGTGGTCAGCCCCACACCCTGCACGTGTCCTACCCGAAAAGGCAGGCCCAAGAACTGGCTCCTTCCCAAAGTCTTTTTTTCCCAGTAAGTTGGTATACTATATGCCATACTGCCGCTCTGCCTATGATCCTCATATTCCTCTAATTCTTGTTGTCAAATTGATAGCTCCAGCACTGTTTATAGTGTAAAAAATTATATATATATATTTATATATGTATTTATATTTATATATTTGGGTCTGCATCAGTCAGCTAGTCCCACAAACAAACCATTAGATGCCACCCCAAAATTCGGTGGCTATGACAACAAACATATAGCCTCACATTCTCACAGATCTCCAGGCCATCTAGGGTTTGACTGATCTAGTTCGGTGACCTCTGCTCCCAACTTCAGGTCAGCTGTGCTGGACTCCAGCCCTTCATTCTAGGGCTCAGGCTGAAAGGGCAACAGTTTGCAGGGGTTGGTTATTCTCGTGGTATATCGCTGGAGCCCAAGAAGGCAAGCCAACCATATAAGCACATTTCAGGCCTCTGCTCACTTTACCTCCACTAATATCCCATCAACACAGTAAGTCACATGGCCAAGCCCCATGCCAAGGGACAAAGAAGTGTACTCCACCCACCAGGGGGTTGTGGCAAGACCATCTAATTATATTACAAGGAACTGAAAAATTGGGACAAATGTAATTTGGCCTGTCCTTGTGTCATCATCTCTTCTTCCGCCTCCTCCTCTTCTTCTTTCTTCTTTCTTTTTCTCCTTTCTTCTTCTTTTGAAACAGCCCAAGTTCCAGGTTTACTTTTGCCACTTTCTGTCAATGTTCACACACCAGTGCAGACTGCTCTTTGGTTCTTCCTCGTCAGAACATAGTTCTATTTCTGTGTGGGTCACAGTGTCTTATATTCAAAATTTCTATTGTTAGCACATTTCTTTGCCAAAGCCTACTCCCAAAGCATGTATATGTATCGTTTACAGCCTTGCCTACTGGTTCATTTTATCTTTCAAGATCCTAGGAATACGGGAGAACATGGATCTTGTTGGACCACTTCCCCAGTCTGGCTGAGGAAGGCCATCCATCTGACCACAGCGACTGGCATCTGTGCTGGCCCTCAGTTGAGTTGGCACTTTCAGCCGGACTAGTCTGTGTCTCAGTATCTGTGCATTTACCTGTGCCTCCATTACACCTTTCAGAATTCATTTCAGGGGCCCACACATGTGACAGTAATTGACTTTAACACTGTGAAACTTTAAGATTATACCAGAAAACAAATTAACGTTATATTTTGCTAAGGTATTCCATGCAGAAAGAATTGTGAGAAAGAGGAACTGGGAAGAAGCTGAACGATTCTGCCAAGCCCTTGGAGCACACCTTTCTAGCTTCAGCCGTGTGGATGAAATAAAGGAATTTCTTCACTTTTTAACAGACCAGTTCAGGTAATGCTTTTAGAATGAGAATTTCTATGCTGAATTTGATGTCCTCTAGATATTCAAAATTGGCACGTCCTTACCCTCTCTCCCTGTTGGGAAAAAAAAAAAATGGACATGTTTTATTATCTGAAAGGTCATTTGTTGCTTAGCAGTCATGCAACATCAAGCACTCTTAATATGCAGACACTATGAGGAATCTAAAGGTGAATGAAATGTATTCCCTACCCGTTGTTTAATAAAGTGCAACAGCAATGTGTGGCAGAAAATCTAGAACATAGGCAAGGAAGGGCCTCGGGAATTCAGAGGAGGGAGGGAGTGTTTCTGGGAGTATAACCAGGAAAAGTGTCATAAAGAAGGCTGATTCTTGGAAGGTAGGTATTATTTCAAAAGGCAAGATAGGAGAAGGAGAAGGAGCCAGAAAAAAATCAGAACATAAGCAAAGGAACTGAGACCAGAACGTACAGATATGGTCAAGGAGAAATGAGTCATACAGATTAGCTAGAGGCCGGGCACGGTGGCTCAAGCCTGTAATCCCAGCACTTTGGGAGGCCGAGACGGGCGGATCACGAGGTCAGGAGATCGAGACCATCCTGGCTAACACAGTGAAACTCCGTCTCTACTAAAAATACAAAAACTTAGCCGGGCGAGGTGGCGGGCGCCTGTAGTCCCAGCTACACGGGAGGCTGAGGCAGGAGAATGGTGTGAACCCGGGAGGCGGAGCTTGCAGTGAGCTGAGATCCGGCCACTGCACTCCAGCCTGGGTGACAGAGCGAGACTCCGTCTCAAAAAAAAAAACAAATTAGCTAGAAAATGGGATTTGGATATGAAATTGGAATGTCCTTGTTTGCCAGGGAAGGAGTTTGATCTTAAGTCATTAAGCACAACCAAACAAAAAACAAAAACAAGGTGCCTGTGTGTGTATTTATATCTATACACACTCACATATACCTGCATATATACATATATATACAGAGAGGAAGGAGTTTCACCATGTTGGCCAGGCTCGTCTCGAACTTCTGACCTTAGGTGATCCGCCCACCTCGGCCTTCCAAAGTACTGGGATTGAAAGCATGAGCCACCACGCCCAGCCCGTTTTCAGTTTTGATGAAGTGCGAGTCTGCAAATTTGTTCAATAATAAAGTCTGCGCTTTTGAAAGAGACTTAAAACAAAACTTGCCAATTAGTACTTATCCAGCTCTAAGACTATAATGTTCTTTTCCTGGGAGGAAGGGGCCACAAAATACTACAAAATTGTGAAATTCTAATAAAAATCCTTTAAAAATTAAATTTTTAAAAAAATTTTTTAATTTTAAAAATTAAAGCAACTAGCAACATTTTCATTATGCAACAAATAAATTAGTACTGAGTAGCTGGTGGCCTCCAGAAATGGGTCTGACTCTCCAATTTGCCATGGTCTCTAATTTATTACCTCTTGTCCCCACTTCCCTTGCTTATGTTATGTGCTTGTCTCATATGTACTCAAATAGCAATTGAGTTAATAATCACAAGTCATGTGATCATCTTAATAGGTGCTGAAAATGCATCTGGTAAAATCCACTATTCATTCCTGGTTTAATACATAAATATACACTTACATTTAATAAATATAACATATATAAATTCTTATTAGAATAGAAGAATAGTTCAAATTAATAGCCATATCACACTTAATGATGAAGCATTGTTAAGTGCATTTCCCTGAAAGTCTGAAAAAGGTAAGGATCCCTATATCATCACTATTGTTAATCTTGGTTTGAAATTCATCTCCTGCACATTAAGATAAAAATAATACTATAATGCGTAAATGTTTATATATATTAAGCAGAGGAAAAGATAAATTATCAGAGTAAAGCGTATACTATTTACACTTAAACTAGACTTCAAAAATATATCAAAAAGGGTAATGGCTATTATATCTCTAGGAAGTAAGATTTTGAGCGATTTTTAAAGTCTTTTCTTTGGGCTGGGTGTGGTGGCTTACGCCTGTAATCCCAGCACTTTGGGGGCCTGAGGTGAGAGGACTGCTTGAAACCAGGAGTTCGAGACCAGCCTGGGCAGCATAGGGAGACCCTGTCTCTATAAAAAAACAACAACAAAAAAACCCAAAAGATTAGCTGGGCATGGTGGCACACACCTGTAGTCCTGGTTACTCAGGAGGCTGAGTCAGGAGGATCACTTGAGCCCAGGAGTTCAAGGATACAGTGAGACAAGATAGTGCCACTGCACTCCAGCTTGGGCAACAGAGTGAGATGCTGTCTCTAAAAAATAAATGAATAAAATATTTTCTTTGGAAATTTCCATATCTTCCAGATTTGCTTTTTGTTTTGTTTTGTTTTGTGTTTTGAGACAGGGTCTTGTTTTGTCACTCAAGTCCAGTGGTGTAATTACAGCTCACTGTAGCCTCAACCTCCCAGACTCAGGTAATCCCCCTACTTCAGCCTCCCAAGTAGCTGGGACTACAGTCACATGCCACAACACCCAGCTGATGTTTGTATTTCTTTTGTAGAAACAGGTTTTTCCATGTTGCTCAGGCTAATCTCAGATTCCTGGGCTCAAGCGATTCACCTTCCTTGGCCTCCCAAGGTGCTGGGATCACAGATGTGAGCCACAGTGCCTGGCCCAGATTTGCTCTAATATAGCTTCTGCTGTGTTTTTCTCATTAGAGAATGTAGTTTCACTACAGTGTACTGGAAACCTAATGTAAAATACAATACCTGTGTTCCATAAATATTTATTTATTAAGCATCTGTCATAGAATCTCAGGTATTCTAGACATCATTGTCTAGTGTTAGAAATTAATATACAAAATTTCACTGCAGACTGACCCAAGGTAATTTGTATATACTAAATACCAACTCTCGGGTTCTTTTTGAGGTGAGTGTTAGCTATTCCCTCAACCTTGAGAATAGATTATAACAAATACAAAATTCAGACCAAAATTTTCCATACATACAGACGTTTGCTATGCAAACATTTATTGAAGCAGACACAAAACATCTTATACAACCTGTTTTGTAAGCTTGACAACATCCCAGCAATCTGTCCTTTTTGGTGTTTTAACTATCACCTTGCACAGGTTTACTTGAGCAGATGTGGCAGCATTCTGTTCCCATTGTAGTGAGTATCAGGCCGTCACAGTCACAGGACCCAATGACTGGATGTGGGATTGTTTAGAATCAAGCCCTACTAAGATACAGGCTGTGGCCTCACAAAATTCTAATATATTCTTGAGAAGTGTGAGAGTTTCTCTAAATATTTTAGCTAATCCCCGCATCTCAAATAACTTATATTTCACCAATGAGAGCCCAATCCTACTATCATGCCGATGAACAAGCTTCCAATTTCAGCGACATTAACCCAGTTCTCACATTCACTCTGCTCATGACCAAAGCTTCCAGCGTGACTTTGGTGATCATGGAAGTCCTCATGATGGCCACCTCTGGAGCATGGCCTTTCTTTTTTTTTTTTTTTTTTTTTTAATTGTACTTTAGGTTCTAGGGTACATGTGCATTTTTTAAAATTATACTTTAGGTTCTAGGGTACATGTGCACAATGTGCAGGTTTGTTACGTATGTATACATGTGCCATTTGGTTTGTTGCACCCATTAGCTCATCATTTACATTAGGTATTTCTCCTAATGCTATCCCTCCCCCATCCCTCCACCCCATGACAGGTCACGGTGTGTGATGTTCCCCACACTGTGTCCAAGTGTTCTCATTGTTCAGTTCCCACCTATGAGTGAGAACATGCAGTGTTTGGTTTTCTGTCCTTGTGATAGTTTGCTCAGAATGATGGTTTCCAGCTTCATCCATGTCCCTACAAAGGACTCGAACTCATCCTTTTTTATGACTGCATAGTATTCCACGGTGTATATGTGTGGGGCATGGCCTTTCTAATACACCACCAATACTTCCTGACATGTAAGTTTCAAGCAGGGCAACTTAACGGCCCTTAGATTTCAAGCTTGACACAGACAATATCATACTATCCAGGTAAAGTATTTTTAAGTAAAATGCTGATATAAGGTCTAGATTCCAAGCAAGCGGTTAGTAACCCTAACTGGAACGAAGAGCCGTGGATAAGTACTAAGCAATGAGGTTGTAGATATTTGTGAGAAACAATAAGCAGAAAACATTGGAACATCATATGTGATAGAAATGACCATTAAGAGCATCCATATACAGAATGAATTACACCAGGAAACAAAACATGAAAGGAAACTTTTATGATTTGTTTCTTTGTTTTGAATCACACTTGTTGAGCACTCCCTTCTTTAAAAAATTAATACAAGTTCATTATATAAAATTTGGAAAAGATAAAAACAGATAATGAAGCAATCACCTCAAATCCTAGCTCCTGATTATAAACATAGTAAACACTTAATGTAAACCCTTTCCATTTACTTACATCTCTACACATATAGCTTTTACAAAACCTATTTTCCATAGAATGTACTATGTTTAATTTTTTTCTAATAAAAATAATGTATATTGAATTTAGAAAACAGAACAGCACAGAGAAAAAACAAATCTCCATAATCCCTTCACTCGTAGGAACTGTGTTTTATTTGTACTTGGATCCTAGCAGCTAACACAATGCCATAGTAAGCATACTGCGTTGTTTGCTTAATAACTTCTCCATAATAAAGAAAGTGTTTGCCTGTGCTGTGCTTACAGAACATATTCTAAAACCAAAATTGTAACTATGGCTTAAAGGAAAGAAGGAAGCAAACCCATTTATATTAGAAAATGATTCTAAAGCGTACTCCTTGATGCCTTGGCTTTTTATTGCAGGAATTGACCTTTCTCAGCAAGATATCTATTGCCTAAATTGTGTATTGCATGCCAAGGAGTTAAGTCAGATTACTGCTGTACCTCTCACAATCTAAGTTCCACATCTCTATTTGTATTTCAGGGAAAAAGATTCATGGTGCACCAAATCATTAAGGCTCTAAGATCTTTGCAACTCCTAATGGTAGCCCAACAGGGAAAGCCATTGTAGGGCAGAAATAGCCATAGGATTAGAGAAGAAAGCCTTGTTTGCGATGCCATTGCTGCTGTGTACACTGCCTCCTGTGATGTGGCATGAATGGATTTAGACATAAATCTAAGGCTTTGTAGAATAAGCACCCTCATCAAATAGTATTTATTGGGGCTTATGGCTGAGATACTGTTTTCCTTAGCAACCAGATGCAGCAGGAAATTTGATTGAGAATAGGAATTTTAACACAATTACACATATTAACCTTTTATGCAATCTCTTCATAACCCAGTAGTTTTAAAACCATATACTTAGTGCTTGGAGTCCCAGGAATTTGTAAAGAGAAAGAGGGAATCTCAGTTTGACTTGATTCCCTGGTTATGATCGGGTACAATTTTTTCCTTCACATTTTCTAAAATTAACATTGGAAGTGTGCAATGATTAATGTGATAGCCAATTTCTTCTTCCCTTTATCTTCCTACAGCTCAACTAGGTCAAACCAGGAATGAGTTACAATTGAGGAAATATTTTCCACTTCTGATCCCGCACACACAAAAAATACATACACGTAGCTATTATTTTCTGTATTTATGACATGTTAGAGAGTTCTTTAAAATGAAGCTGAAATCTGTAAATTTCTGTGTTCAAATGAAACTCAGTTTCAGAAAGTAGTAGAGATTAGAAATTTTGGACAATCGAGCAAACTCTTCTCTAGGAAACTGTCCTCTGAGATGCAGTAAAGGAGCCAGAAATGGGCTTGAAAGCAGAGATGTTTCTAAGTAGAAGGAAGGGGAGCTATTAGCTGAGAGAAGACTGGGTAAGGGCTTAAGGAGCCTAGAAAGTTGAGGACAAACCTCTAAAAAGGCTGCCAGTGGGAGCCTCTGCAATGCAGGTGACAAATGATCTTTGATTGTCTTCCTGGTTGTATTGTGGATTGTGTAAAGAAGATAAAATAGCTAAGGCTTACTTTAGGGAAACACAAAATTCTACACGAATTCCCCAGGCCCAAATATACAGTATGCAAAGATTTGGGAGAAATGAAGTTATTTCCCCCAAATAAATATGAGGAAGAATACTTAACTGACTCTCTATTTTAGCCGTCTGGCTCTAACTGTGCTGTATATGCCAGTTGTCTAGACCCTGTGGTTTAGAAATCCAGCACTCGGGTGGTCTGATACACTCAGAAGCCTGTAAGAGAGCTCTGATGAGCAGAAGGCATAAACTGCAAATTCCTCTTTAGCTGCTAAATTTAAACTGGACTTGATTGTCTCCACTGGATATATCTTAAATCCACAAATTGGTGGATCTTTCTCTGTGGAAGAAAACAGTATAACAATGAAAACCAAAACAGGACAGTCCTCATTCATATTCCATTGCATTAAGTCAAAAACCTTGAGGTTGAAAAGATGAAAAAGTACTTATTGTTGTTAAAATACGAGGGAATGTTGAATAAAGGTAAGAAATAAAGAAAAGCAATTATTTATTTAAAAATAAGAAATTAGTTTAAAATTCTTTGTTTCAGCCTTTGATTCACTAGTACATTTTATTAAAATGAACTTATGATATTTCTCTGTAGACTCGTAGCTATATGTTCCATATATTCCATATATTCTGCTGAACTTGAGAATATGCATTGTTTTTAGATTTGAAATCTACCCCTTCTTTAAAATGTATTCTATATTATACTTACAGGCATATTACATTTATATATGTATACACACATGTACTGATCATACATATGTGCCAACAAAAAAGGTTAAATTATATGGATTATTATTTGTCACCCAAAAGTGTAATAAATTTTAGAAAATATTTTCAAATGGAGTTAGAGGCAGAGAAAAATTTCTATGCTTATATCACGTCTACTTATGCTGTATATTTATCCCTGGCCAGAGCATAAATGTATTTGAGGGGAAAGATTACTTAGATATATGTTCCTGCCTCCATATGCTTGTGTAGATAGTCTTCCTTGGAAGGCCTACCCTTCTTCCTCTTGGCCAATCTGATTACTGGCATTCGGATCGTGTCCAGAAAGAAATGTTAACCATCCCTTGAAGAATATCTTTTGTCCTACCAACCTCATGAAGTCTTTCTTCATTTTCTGCAGTCCACAGTGACCTCTCCTTTCTCTGAACTTTTGTATCATCTAAAATGTGTACAACTCATTTGATAGCTTTCATAAATGGCCTTTAGTTTTTTGTTCATATATATCTTATCGCTATTTCATATTACATTTGAGGGTAGATGTAGGTCTTAAACTTCTCTGTGTCATCATTGCTCCTAGCTCAATGCCTTTTACATAAAAGTATAATACTTATAGATGATAAGCATAATCACTTAAATGATTACTTAATATATTTTTCTGGTGTATTTCTTTGGCACATAAGCAATACTCACATTCTTGTTTACTTTAAACTTGGTGGGTAGTAGGAACTCAACTATGTTTCAACTATTGTTTAACAAAAATTTAGCCAAATAGTTCTGCATTTTAAAGAAGATTATTTGATAGTGTTATAGACAAACACTTTAAAGAAATGCCATTGTTGCTTTTGAGTGTATCTGAAAATATTCTTTAATATTCAAGCACTACAGTAAAAGTCTTTTTTCCTCTTAAAATTCAAAGAATGGTTTTTGCCTTTCATATGAAGAAAACAGCTTAAAATGTAGTTTTAAAAGTATGGTACTTTTTATGTAGCTACCCCATATTAAGGACTTAGTTTCGTTTCAAAAGACTTCTTTATGTTGCTTGAAACTGTGCTTTTCAATTAGTGACGCACTTTAGACATGTGAGTGCTAAATATTTTTGCCAAGCATTGTCCTCGTATTTTTAACACTTGCTTTTTACATAGTGGCCAGCGTTGGCTGTGGATTGGTTTGAATAAAAGGAGCCCAGATTTACAAGGATCATGGCAATGGAGTGATCGTACACCAGTAAGTTAAAACATTTTTGTTTTAGGTAGTATGGAAGCACTGTTTCAATAACAAGTTGTTTGTTAAATAATACAGCCACACCTAAAATTTATATGGAACCAAAAAAGACCCTGAATAGCCAAAGAAATATTGAGCAAAAAGAATAAAGCTGGAGGCCACCACACTACCTGAGCTCAAAAATATACCTCGAAGCTATAGTAACCAAAACAGCATGGTACTGGCATAAAAACAGACACATAGACCAACAGAACAGAATAGAGAGGCCAAAAATACATCCACATATTTATAGCCAACAGGTTTTCAACAAAGATACCAAGAACACACAATGGGAAAAGGACAGTCTCTTCTATAAATGATAGTGGGAAAACTGGATTTCCACAGGCAGAAAAATGAGATTAAGCCCTTATCTCATATCATATACAAAAATCAACTCCAAATGCATTGAAGTACTAAATGGAAGGCCCCAAACTGTGAAACTACTAGGAGAAAACATAGGGGGAAAGCTCCATGACGTTGGTCTGGACAATGATTTTTTTGGATATGAACTCAAAAACGCAGACAACAAAAGCCAAAATAGACAAATGGGATTACATCAAACTAAAAAGCTTCTGTACAATAAAGGAAACAATCAACAGAGTGAAGAGAAAACCTACAGAATAAGAGAAAATATTTGCAGAATAAGAGAAAATATTTGCAAATCCTATATATATATATATATATATATATATATATATATATATATATATATATCTGATACAAGATTAATATCCAAAATATAGTCATGCATCACTTAACAATGGGATACATTCTGAGAAATGCATTGTGAGGTAGCGGTTTTGTGCAAACAACATAGAACATACTTAAACAAACCTAGATGGTATAGCCTACTACACATAGGCTACACATCTAGGCTCTGTATTGCTCCTAGGCTACAAACTTGTAGAACATGTTACTGTACTGAATCCTGTAGGGATTTGTAACACAATGACAACATAGAACAGGTACAGTAAAAATATAATCTTGTGGGAACACATCTTCAAGGGATGGCTAACATTTATTTCTAGCCATGATCTGAATGCCAGTATTCAGACTGGCCTAGAGGAGGAAGGATAGACCTTCCAAGGAAGACTATCTACACAAGCATATGGAGGCAGGAACATACATGTAGGCCATCTGTGGTTGACTGAAAGGCCATTATGCAGTGCATGACTGTAGATAAGGAACTCAAACAAATCAATAGCAAGAAAACAACCTGATTTAAAAATGGCCAAATGACTGAACAGACATTTCTCAAAAGAAGACTTACAGATGGCCAACAGTCATATGAAAAAATGCTCAACATCACTAATCATCAGGGAAATGCAAATTAAAACCATAGTAAGTTATCACCTCCCACTTGTCAGAATGATTGCTATAAAAAAGACAAAAGATACATGTTGGTGAGGATGTAGAGAAGAGGGAACTTTTGCACACTGTTGGTGGGAATGTAAATTAGTACAAACATTATTGCAAACAGTATGAAGATTCCTTAAAAAATTTAAAATAGGCCGGGCACGGTGGCTCAAGCCTGTAATCCCAGCACTTTGGGAGTCCGAGATGGGCGGATCACGAGGTCAGGAGATCGAGACCATCCTGGCTAACACGGTGAAACCCCGTCTGTACTAAAAAGTACAAAAAACTAGCCGGGCGAGGTGGCGGGCGCCTGTAGTCCGAGCTACTCAGGAGGCTGAGGCAGGGGAATGGCGTAAACCCGGGAGGCGGAGCTTGCAGTGAGCTGAGATCCGGCCACTGCACTCCAGACTGGGTGACAGAGCGAGACTCCGTCTCAAAAAAAAAAAAAAAAAATTTAAAATAGAACTAACCACATGATCCAGCAATCCCACTACTGGGTATATATTCAAAGGACGTGAAATCAGAATGTTTAAGAGACTCACAGGATGACTGCAGCACTATTCACAATAGCCAAGATATGAAATCAACCTAAGTGTCCATCAACAGATGAATGGATGAAGCAAGTGTGGTACATGTACACAATGGAGTACTACTCAGCCATAAAAGGGAAGGAAATCCTGCCATTTGTGACAATGTGGATGACCCTGGAGGACATTATGTTAAGTGAAAAAAGCCAGGCACAGAAAGACAAATGCCATGTGATGTCACTGAGATGTGGAATTAAAAAAAAAAAATGGATCTTATGGAACTAGAGAGTAGAATGGTGGTTTCCAAGAACTGGGGCAGATGAGGTGGGGGACTGGGGAGATGTTGGTCAAAGGATACAAAATTTCATTTAGATAGGAAGGATAAGTTCAAGAGATCTGTTGTACAACAAGTTGGTTATAGTTAATAATATGTTAGATTCTTGAAAAATGCTAAAAGTGGATGTTAAGTGTTCTCACCACAAAAATGATAACTATGTGAAATAATGCATTTGTTAATTAGCTAAGTTTAGTCAATCCACAATGTATATATACTTCAAAACATCATGTTGTGTATGATAAATGCATATACTTTTATCTGCCAATTTAAAAAATAAAATAAATACATTCACATATCATACAACCATTAAAATTATGTGTCAAATGAAAATAGAGTCATATACAGGCAGTAAGGGAAAGACAAGTTACAAATCTTCTTTTTATTTTTAAAAACTCATATGTATAGTCTTTCTATATATAGTCAAAAAGTAATAAAGCTATAAATATAGTAGTCATCTTTGGGTAGTATGAGTGATTTTTTTCTTTTTCAAATGGGGTCTCACTCTGTCACCCAGGGTGAAGTGCAGTGGTGCGATCTCAACTCACTACAACATTCACCTCCCAGGCTCAAGCGATCTTCCCATCTCAGCCTCCCCAGTAGCTGAAACCACAGGCGCCCACCATCACACCCAGCTAATTTTTTTTTTTTTTTTTTTTTTTTGAGAGGAGTCTCGCTCTGTTGCCCAGGCTAGAGGGCAGTGGTGTGATCTCGGCTCACTGTAAGCTCTGCCTCCCGGGTTCACGCCATTCTCCTGCCTCAGCTGCCCGAGTAGCTGGGACTACAGGCGTGTACCACCACGCCCAGCTAATTTTTGTATTTTTTTTTGAGACGGAGTCTTGCTCTGTGCCCCAGGCTGGAGTGCAGTGGCGCGATCTCGGCTCACTGCAAGCTCCGCCTCCCCGGGTTCACGCCATTCTCCTGCCTCAGCCTCCCGAGTAGCTGGGACTACAGGCGCCCGCCACCTCGCCCAGCTAATTTTCTTGTATTTTTAGTAGAGACGGGGTTTCACCATGTTAGCCAGGATGGTCTCGATCTCCTGACCTCGTGATCCGCCCGTCTCGGCCTCCCAAAGTGCTGGGATTACAGGCTTGAGCCACCGCGCCCGGCCTAATTTTTGTATTTTTTAGTAGAGACGGGGATTCACCATATTGGCCAGGCTGGTCTCTAACTCCTGACCCTGTGATCCACCCGCCTCTGCCCCCCAAAGTTCTGGGATTACAGGCGTGAGCTACCGTGCTCAGCCATGCCCAGCTAATTCTTATATTTTTTTGTAGAGACGGGATTTCACCATTTTGCCCAGGCTGGTCTCAAACTCCTGAACTCAGGCAGTCTACCCATCTCAGCCTCCCAAAGTGCTGGGATTACAGGTGTGAGCCACCACACCTGGCCACAAGTGATTGTTTTCAAAGCTTTCTCTTTATGCTATTTATTTTCATTTTTATAGTGAGAAGCTATTCTTTTTATTATCTAAATATGGAAGAGTAATACAAAAAATAAAATATCTTTTTTTGGGGGGACTAGGTGGGGATGAGAGTCTCGCTGTCACCCAGGCTAGAGTGTGGTGTTGCCCTTGTGACTCACTGCAGCCTCAACCTCCTGGGTTCAATTGATCCTCATGTCTTAGCCTCTCAGGTAGCTGGGACCACAGGCACATGCTACCACATCCAGCTAATTTTTGTATTTTTTTGTAGAGATGGGGTTTCACCATGTTGCCCAGGCTGGTCTGGAACTCCTGGGCTCAAGCCATCTGCCAATCTTGGCCTCCAAAAGTGCTGGGATTACCAGCATGAGCCACTGTGCCTGGCCAAAAGTATCCTTATTGGAGGAAATTATTTGTTTGAAGAAACCTCTAAAAAATCCTTGCTATTATTCCACATGTTTATATTATCCTAAGGAGATATTAATGTAATGGTTATAGGAGCAAGACTATTCTCAGATATTCAATATTTACTCCAAATTACAGTTGTGTCACCTCGTTTTTTATTCTTTCTAAATGTAAAACTCCTTGAATTTATTTTTAAATTGGAGCATACCTGAGATTAGTTAATCAAATAACAAGCATTTCAACACGTGCAAAAAAAAATTGAGAAAAGCATTTTGCAAGCTTGATTCTCTATGACTCCAGTGGCGAACTTAATACACCATTAACCTCAACTTCTGAAACTGTGGCTTCCATTGTTTGGAAACTTATGACATTATGCCATTTGCTAAGTCCTCTCATGATTCAGCATCATGATATAAAAAAGAGATGAAAAAGTTTTCTTTCTGTGGCATATGAACACACTTGAGTGATTAAGGCTGCCTAAATTACATCTAAATTGCAAATATTTATACATCAGTCTTAAATTCTCAAGCGTCTCTTGTCTTTTCAGGTGTCTACTATTATCATGCCAAATGAGTTTCAGCAGGATTATGACATCAGAGACTGTGCTGCTGTCAAGGTCAGTACAGTGCTGGAAAATCTGCATATTTAAAACATAAATCCATCATCATATGCAATCAAGTAATGGATCCATGGAGTGTCTTTGTGTGTGGAGCATGATGTTAGATGTGGTGAGAGATAAGC
The DNA here is from genome assembly GCF_049350105.2 of Macaca mulatta. Lineage (NCBI taxonomy): Eukaryota > Metazoa > Chordata > Mammalia > Primates > Cercopithecidae > Macaca > Macaca mulatta. The sequence continues at coordinate 64,686,248 of NC_133417.1, read as the reverse complement.
ACACCCATGGCCTGGCCCTCAGCAGCCTAACTTACACTTCATTTGAGAGGATAAAATTCATATTCAAGAAAACCTCCCTCATTACCATGCAGTAATAAGCTCCTAATGAGTGGGCTGAGGAAGGCTAATGAAATTCAGAGGAGGAAGTGAGTCCCATGGCCATTTCCAGAAAGAGGTAGGACTTGAACTGGGACTTTAAGGATGGATAGAGTTTCTACAGATGGGATAGAGTAAGGCTTTCTCATGAGGGGATGGTATGAGAAAGTGGCATAAAATAAGGTGGGAGTGGAAGGAAGAGGGCAGTGAGGAGAACAGCATACAGATCAAGAAGTGTTCATTGGTGCTGTCCTTGATAACAGTATTAGGAAATCAGATTGATGCCACGTTCAGGAATTTCTATACTTCTAGATAGGCAACAGGGCATTTTTTAAAGTTTCTGAGTAGGGAGAGTCACATGAACTAAGGAGGGTATGAGGAAGATTCATCTTGAGACAGATGACAACATGCAACAGGTAAGATTGGAAGGCATAAAAGACCGGTTAGGCATCTTCCTTTGCAGAATGCATTCATGTATCCATTTCATAAACAGTCCAAGGGGTCAGTGAGGCACTGGGGGATAGAACAGTGACAAGGTGCAAGGCATAGCCATTGTCTTCACAAAACTGAAGTCTAGTAGAAAATAAAGACAAGTAAACAAGCAATTACGACACCATTGAGTAAGGACTTTGCCAGGCGAAATACAAGTTTTATGCAAGAACAAGACTATTATGAGACAATAATAATGATGGTGATGGTGATGGTCTATGGTGGTTGTGATGATGATGATGGCAGCAGTTAACACTGATCTGATTAATTCCTTTATCAGGCAGCCACTGTACTAAGCATGTCACATATGTCACACAGCACATAAGCAATCTTGTGAGGTAGGCACTGTTACTATATTCATCTCACATGGAAATTCGAGCTGTGAGTAATTTACTTCAGCTTACATGGAGTAAATTTAAACTGAAAGAACTGAGATTTACACCCAAGTGTGTCTGGGTGTGGTACTCTTAACCACTATGCTATATGACTAGGCATTTATAGAAATAGAAAGGGTACTGATTTATGGAGAAAATTGTATGTTTTAGTTTAGATATTTTGAATCCAAGCTAGCTATAAGATGTATGCTATGGTAAGTTGAGATCAAGAGTCCTAAGTTGAAAGGAAAATGTATATTTTTAAAAAAAAAAAAGGGCCAAGAAGTGAATTTGGAGGAACTGCCAACATATAGAGTGAAAAAAGATGAAGATGGAGGAGACATCAGGTAATATCTTTGATTTGTAGTCCAAGAAAGAGATTGAACAAGGTGGCTGACCAGAAATGTTACAGGAAGGCTGAGGCAAATAAGAACTCAAAGCCACAGGAAAGCACGATTTTCAAAGTAACTCTTCTAGTAATAAACTGTGTAATACATGGCATTTTTATAGATTCCCAATTTAACATAAGAAAAGGTGAGAACTTCAGAGAAGCTTATGGAATTTTTAGGAGTGTTGAGAACACTGGTACAATAAACTGTTCTAGGGAAATAGAGTTGCCAAGTATGGAGAGATTTGAAAATCTACCAAATAAATAAAGAGATATTAATGCAACCTGCATCAGGAACAAGCCCAACCAGGGCAGTGTTCTGTAAGGAAAATCTTACCTCACCTGCCACAGAACCCCCACAAACTTGGTCTTGAGAGAAAATAGTCCAAGAAGTGATGGATGCTCTCCCGAGTAATGCCTTCCCCTATCCTTTTTCTCCTACTTGTTAACTGGATTTGTAGTGAGCCATCCTGGAGAAGGGCAAAATCCTAGAAATGGCATGGTAACACCAGAGAAGGAGCCTGAGCCGCTGAGGCTGGACTTTTATGTCACTCTCTGATCTAATTTGATCACAGCTTGGTGCTTGGATAGCTCTGAAATAAATATCCTAACCAAAATTGTCAGGCGTGGGGGAGAAAATTTGCATTTTGGACATAAACATGACCTTACAACATATTTCCCTTATTAGCCCCTTTGAAGGCTCTTGCTCAGGGTATTACTGTTTAAATATTACATTCATTCATGTGTTCATTTATTGAACAAATATATTAGGTGCTAGAGCTAAAATACAGATCAAGATCATAGGGCTTACAGTTTAGTGTTCCATAAGGGATGTATCAACTTCAAAATATTCTGCAATACTTTTCCTCTTTTAGGTATTTCATAGGCCATGGCGAAGAGGCTGGCATTTCTATGATGACAGAGAATTTATTTATTTGAGGCCTTTTGCTTGTGATACAAAACTTGAATGGGTGTGCCAAATTCCAAAAGGTAAGTGGTAATTGTTACTTTTCACAACCTTCTCATGTTAACATTGTGAATGCTTAGTTCAAAGTACCTAGGGGAGCATTGTGATCTATAATTCTAAGGTCTAAAAGCCTATGATGATGCAATTGATATGTGGAGCACCCCCTGCCTGACTCTGGCTTCCAATAGAAGGCTAGCTTATTGAAATTTGGTGACATCTTACTCTTGATCATGCAAAAATTTGCATAGAAGATAAAATGTAAGGTTCATTTAGGGAGATTAGATTTTGGATGAAATTATTTTAAGCAAAAGGAGAAATGTAGAATCATTTTAATTTTTATTTTGATGCAAAATGAAAAAATAAAGATAATCTTGGGAATAATAAGGCAGAAGTCAAGAAATAAAAATGTGGCAGGTCCCTGTAAAATTTAGAAGCAATTTTCAATGAACTACAAAACTGCTAATACTTTATATAAATTCAAATTTGAGAAGCCAGTTAGATTGATAGTATAGCCTTTGGTAACAGAAAGGAGAGTGGGGAGAAATGTAGATACCATTTTACTTCACTTTTTCCAGGAAAATATGAAATATTAAGAAAAATGTCAAGAAGATCTTAATTCTCAAATTATTATTATTATTATTATTATTATTATTTTTAAGACAGAGTCTCACTCTGTCTCCCGGGCTGGAGTGCAGTGGCGTTATCTTGGCTCACTGCAGCCTCTGCCTCCCAGGTTCAAGTGATTCTCCTGCCTCAGCCTCCAGTATAGCTGGGACTACAGTCACCCATGACCACACCTAGCCAATTTTTGTATCTTTAGTAGAGTCAGGGTTTCATCATGTTGGCTGGGCTGGTCTCGAACTCCTGACCTCAAGTGATTGGCCCGCCTCAGCCTCCCAAAGTGCTAGGTAGGATTACAGGCATGAGCCACCTCACCCAACCTCAAATTATTTTTAAGCAGACATTGGCTATATTAAATTAATTAGCAGAAAACCCATAGAAGGTTTTAAAATAAATCTCTGAACTGAATGTAAACAGATCGTTGAAACTAAAGGTGTATCCTCCTACAAGTTGTCAAAGAACCCGAAGTTCACATCATGGAAGTGACTATTAGAAGACTGTTTTCCCTAAAATAGTTAAAAGAGCTTCAGATGTGACATCAGGTAGTAGCGAATCTCTTTCACAAAGGCAAACTGTCAAACCATTTGTAAAAGAGAGAGAGAGAGAGAGTTGTGTTGATGGGTTTTTCTAAAGGATAAATTATGCCTGAGTTATTCTTGATTATTTTATTAAACCCGAAAAAGGGACAAAGGAAAACCAGTTTGGATATCCTTTAAACAAGTGGAAAAGTAACTTGTACATAATTAATTCGGACAATGTCTCTGTTTTGAAGTGTTAATGTAAGCCTCCCATTACTCTCTGGCATTTGTTAGCATTCCACAGACAGTGTCATTGTTCCAACCAAGGTGCCCTCGATGGGAGCTGCTACCCCCACCTCCTGTTTGAGCAGCGGAGCAGACCCCAGAGTTTAAACAAGGGCAACCTTAGAAATGGCAAATTAGTCACCACAGAAAATAGTATGAAGGGCATGTGGAGGAGTATATATATTTTTAAACATATACTTTTAACAAGAGAGAAAGGAATTAACCCACTTAGCAAATATAAATCAATTAATCAAACAAACCTAAAGAATTCCACCTCTGTGATCCCCATGCAGAAAGAAAATAAAATACTAAGCTCCTGTTCTCAGTCTGTCTCAATCACTTGAAGCAATCAATGATTGCTTGCTCCAGGGTTTAAATGCTATGTTCAACCTTTTTTGACTATACTGTATAACTTTCTAAGTTATGATGTGATGCATTCAGCTGGTTGGATATTTTCTTCGTTATTAGAGCAGCCTAAGTTTTCTCAACTTGTATTCATCTGTATTTTCTGGTTTTCTTAAAGAAGTTTTCCTCTTATGTATCCTAAATCACCATGCCTCTTCTCTGGCTCTTCCTTTTTATTACTTGGTTCTAATGAATCCTGTCTTCCCTAAAAGAGATATTTTGACAACCTGTAAATTTGAAGTAACCTCAACCACAGTGGATATTTGTACTTTTTAAATATTCTTTTTTTAATTGAGAAAACTGTGTCAAAAATAAGGCTCATAAAAGTGTTTTTAGGAATATTACCTATGATGCCATTACCCAAACATAGCTATTTTTATTGTATTTCTTGATGCCTTATACACACATACATGTTGTAATCTTGTATAAAAAACACCTTGCATCCTACTTTTCTCACAATTTAAAGATATTTAAAGGTTAGACATAGCTTTCCCTCCCCCACACACAAATAATCAGAAGCCTTTGACAAGATTACAGACAAGAAACTATGTACATTTTGAACTGACTTGCAACGTTATTGTTGGAAATTATCCAATACGAATCGAATTGGCTCAGAGAGACTAAAGATGCTGGCTATGCAGGCAGTCCTCTGAGTCGGGTCTTCTGATGCCTGCCTGAGGCTCACATGCCACACCAAAATTAAGACTAGCTATTTTACTCTGTAATTTCTAAAATTAAGCAAATGATGTCTTTGACTTGAAGCCAATGTGATCTGTGGCCAGAATGAAAAGGGGGAGGAAAGCAAATAGGCTCCCATGGGGAACTGCTCTGTGCCTGGCCCTGTGCTGGCCGCTTCCTCCAGGGCGTCACATGTGACCTCACTCTCTGTGAGTCAGGTAGCCATCTCGTTTTCATAGAGGAGAAAATCAAGGCTCAGAGGGAGTTAAGCAATTCATCGGAAATACCATAGCAGCAAAATGCATAAGGGCATTTGCACACTGACCTGCCCAGCTTCCAACCCGGAATTCTGTGTAGCATGCCATATTTCCTCCATTTCCATCTGAGAATCCTCAGTGACTTTTATTATTTTCCTCTCAGTTATGTCTCATCTTCTCAAAAGATTCAACATTGGAGCATTGTACGTTGTTTCCAAGGATATCTTGGAAGACAATAGACTCTATCAACCTAAGTTTATAGAATAGTTATTTGTTTCATTAGATGGAGAAGTGGTTCCTGAATAACTTCACTTTACAATGATGATTATTTTGGTTCCTATTTCTTATGCTTCTGTGTGACACATACAATATCATTATTTACTTGTTTTTACTTTCTAATTCTTAGCTATGTTTTATCCATCTGCACTTCTTTTGTGACCTCTGTGACACAAGGTAAAAGACTGCTAGAAATACTTCATTAATATTTAACAGATATGCCTTTTGGATTGCTCCTAAAGCAGCTTTAGCATCGGCCCCACAAAATACAACTAAAGTGATCAAAACATGAAATGGCTTGGCTAGAAATGGACAAGCCTCAACAATACTGCAAGTCCTTTTGAGCTACATTAAAGGCCTTACTTATGGTATACCCTGATCAGTCATTGAGTACTAATGCCACTTGCTTTCTTCCTCATACAGGCCGTACTCCAAAAACACCAGACTGGTACAATCCAGGTGAGTTAAGAAAACTGAAATTTAATGAAAGCTGCTTGTCACTAATGCATTTAGTTAATTATTTAAGTGCCAGCTTCTTCTCTGTACATCTTCAAGTGAGACAAAATTTCTCCAGGCAAGGAAGGTAAGTGACTGGTATGGGATGAGGTGATGAGAATGGTTTCTTCTTTCCCTGTGAGTGCAGGGGAATGGCAGAGTCACTGGCTCAGGAATCTCTTGTTCCTTGTAGTCAGTACTGCCCCAGCCAGAGAGGGCTAGTAATCTGAATTACTATTTATAGTTCTGAACATTAACTCATGCTTAGAGGACACAGTTTGCTTTGCATAGTCATAACACTAATCTCTTTCTTCTTCTTCTTTAGAGCGTGCTGGAATTCATGGACCTCCACTTATAATTGAAGGAAGTGAATATTGGTTTGTTGCTGATCTTCACCTAAACTATGAAGAAGCCGTCCTGTACTGTGCCAGCAATCACAGCTTTCTTGCTACTATAACATCTTTTGCGGGACTAAAAGCCATCAAAAACAAAATAGCAAATGTAATTTAAAAGAATCTATTTTAAATATATTTCTTATTTTTATATTTATTCCATTTAAAAATATTACAAAAATTTTGCCACAATCTACAAAAGTTAAATTTTTCTTTAATGTCAGATCTGCCTCACAACATCCAAATTTATTTCATGTTAGAAAAATTAAGTAGAATTGCTTATGTTTATAATATACAAGATTAATAATAAATGTCACTTTATAAGGTAAACATCAGTAGATAATATAAATGATTCTAATTCCCTGTCACATTTTTTACTAAAAGTCAACTTTACAGTTAACTTGAGTTTCTGTTTCTACTAATAAGTAACTTTGCAAAATAGCCTTTGGGAAGAAAAATAATTTCTGTATTTTTAAATTTACAATTAATTGCAATAGGATACTGTATGCCCACTTAAAGTATTAGTCTAACTAATATATGCCCATAATTACAGCTACCATGTTTCCTGTACCCACAATAGGATCTGTAAATATACAGAGAGTTTTCAACTACTCTTTGGCACAAGGTCCTGGTTTGTATAATTTTGAAATCTAAGTAAGGAATGTCTAGAAATTATAGTGGTTAGTGATTACAGTAAGACAAGGTATTTGAATCAAAACCCTCAAGAAAGCTCAGCACATATAAGCATGGATGTTTGGCTTGTTTTTCAGATATCTGGTGATGGGCAGAAGTGGTGGATAAGAATTAACGAGCAGCCAATAGATGATCATTTTACCTAGTAGGTGACATCATTGATTCTACCTTTGTGAAGTTATCACTTAAAAGAAGCAGTTCCTTTTACTAAATGGATTTCTATTTATAAGTAGTTTGAACATTAATCCATAAACTGCCTGAATTAGAGAAACCAAGCCCTTTTGCATGTTAGCATCAAGAAAAAAGGGGTAGAGAATGATGGTATTAACATTAAATTTAGAAATAAAATAACTTACAGTAAAAAGAAAAAAAAATGAAACACCTAATTACATTACGAGTTGTCAAATCTGTCATTTTCTTTTAGCTCACGATATCCATGGCACCGCTTTCATGTGACATTTGGAGAGGAATGCTTGTACATGTCTGCCAAGACTTGGCTTATCGGTAAAGTTAATTCAAATCCTTTAATGCTGATTTTGTAATATGTGAACTTCAGGTTCAGTTTCTAGCTTCATCTTGTTTTCCTTTTGATTATATGTTTGGTCACTTCATCTTATTCTGATTTATTATTAACAACTATAGCTCAAATCCCCAATGCAAATAAAGGTACTTTTCACTGTGAATATTTTAACTTCCTTTATCCTAAAGCAGTTACTTAGAAATAAACTTACCACTTTCCTAATTGATAAGTGTCTAAGCAAATTTTCAAAGATAAGCAGGCAGCAGTTCTAAAATATAGTTTAGGTCCCCTTCCCCTGATTACACTGCCCCTTCGATTTCCTACCTCCTGCCTTCACCCTGGGATGGTATGGTAGTCACACAAAATGCGTGCTGTTTCATAGACAGTATTGGTATGCTGTAACCTACAGATAAAAATAATCATAGAAGACAGAAGTGGCTAGAGAAGAAAGGGAATATATCTTAAGCATTTGGGAAAGATTGATTTCAAGAACCTTTCTTTACTACTGGGGTTGCTTTTAAAATGTGCTGACTTAGCCAGGCGTGGTGGCTCACGCCTGTAATCCCAGCACCTTGGGAGGCTGAGGCAGGCAAAACACTTGAGGCAAGGAGTTCGAGACCAGCCTGGCCAGCATGGTGAATCCACGTCTCTACTAAAAATACAAAAACTAGCCAGGTGTGGTGGCATGCACCTGTAATCCCAGCTACTTGGGAGGCTGAAGTACGAGAATCACTTGAACCTGGGAGGCGGACGATGCAGTGAGCCAAGGTTGCATCACTGCCCTGCAGCCTGGGCAACAGAGCAAGACTCTGTCTCAAAAAAAAAAAGCACTGACTGAAAAATTCTCACCATAGTAATGCTTGCTTTTCATTTCTCAGACTTAAGTAAACCAACAGACTGTAATACCAAGTTGCCCTTCATCTGTGAAAAATATAATGTTTCTTCATTAGAGAAATACAGCCCAGATTCTGCAGCTAAAGTGCAATGTTCTGAGCAATGGATTCCTTTTCAGAATAAGGTAAAAAGAGAATTGCTACATTATGCAACAATGATTGCTTCCATGCTGGTTATATAGCCTATGGCAGAATGGCAACCCATTAGTGACATCATCACTGAGATAAACTCTACATGTTTCAGGATCCCACCTGGCCCTCTGTGTTGCCAGAAACCGTGGATGATATCAATAATTAATTCTCAAGTTGGTCATGCCTACAGGTCTTTTAAAGTGCAGCATTTCTATTTTGTTGCTACCAACACTTAAATTGCTCAAGTTGATCTGTTGATGGATTGGGAGGCATTGAATAGTCAGGACTATCTCTATGGCCTTGTAGGAAGCTGACTTAATTTCTGGCTTGTGTTTTCTTTTTCCCCTCAAGGAGAACATCCAAGCAGCATCTGCCAATCAAATTAGACTGGCATTTCACAAACTACTTTTTGGGGACTACACATATGCTACAAAATGTTAATCATTGATCTTGCCTCCAAATGGGGGTTTCATGATTAAATAGGTTAGAGAAATGCTGCATTCTGTATCTGCCTCTTCGAGATGCATAATCCATTTTGGTATACGTATCTATTAGGAAATGCATTTGGCTGCTGAAAAGAGGTTGCTACAGTATGTTAAAACATTTATTCTGTCACATTAAAGACATTTGAAGATAAGCAGGTTTGTGTGGAAACACCATGAAGTCTTCAAAATCAGGCTTCTTGTGATTTTGCTCTGCCATCCTTAATATAAGGCTTCTGAGCTTAAATTCAGGGTGTTCTCTCTAGGGTCTTTTCTAGAAGTTACCCGATGAGGTTGTCCATGTTGGGTAGCTTGGCTCATTGACCACTCCAGTCTATAAGAAAGCTGGAAAAAAATTTTTTTGTAGGATGTTTCAAGGAACACAATTTGGGACATACCACTCTATACCGAGGTGATCATAATGTGAAAAAGGGAAAAAAGATGTGTCTGACAGCTGGAAGGATCTGTAGTAAAGTTAGGGGTACATTTTAACTTTTTAAAATTAGGACAATCTTTTTAATTCCTTGAGGTAATAGTACTGTGTTAATTTGCATAGCTGATATAAATTTGAATTAATATATCCTGCCAAAGATGAATTTTTCAGCAGTGTTTCTTGATATAAGGAGATGATGATTAAGGACACAGATTTTGAAATCAGGTGGAACAGAGTATAAATACTGACCTTACTATTGTGTGTCTATTTCACTTATGGATCAAGTTATTTAATGTCCCTGTGCCTCAGTTTCTCTCTCCGTTGTGAGAATTAAATGAGATAATACTACGCAAACTGCTTAACACATAGGAAGCACTTAATAAATGAGAGATCTTTAAATATATATATTTAAAGATATTATATATAAAAGATATTATATGTTCTATATGTGTCTTATATATAAGATATGATATATATTTATATATATATGAAAGTTTGAAGACCGCTCTTTGGTTGTTTCAATTGAGAAGGTAGCTTGAGCCTAGGAAGCTCAAGGTTACAGTAAGCTATGATTGCACCACTGCACTCTGGCCTGTGTAACAGAGAGAGACTCTGTCTCTTAAAAAAATAAAAAATTAATGAGAGCATAAACTTGATTTCTTATGGTACTACATTGCAAATTACCATATCTCACAGACCGAAAATTAGCAGCCCTCTAAAAGATGAAGCATTTTACTTCCTGTGTGAGCTTTCCTGTGTCTGGAATCTCATGTTTCACATATGTCTTTGTTTGCAGTGTTTTCTAAAGATCAAACCCATGTCTCTCACATTTTCTCAAGCAAGCGATACCTGTCACTCCTATGGTGGCACCCTTCCTTCAGTGTTGAGCCAGATTGAACAAGGTACTGGAATTATTTGAGAAACATGTTTTATTCTGATCTGGGGCCAGGTTAGTTTTAGGAGGCTATGAGGAATTAATATACAAAAAATCTTATTAAACTTCTTTTTTTATGGAACAGATAAAAGACTATCTTGATAGATAAACAAAAGATATTCATTGGCATTTTTAGTATATCTTTAATTTGAATAAATCAAATGCTTTTTAAAAATCTCTTTCTAACAGACTTTATTACATCCTTGCTTCCGGATATGGAAGCTACTTTATGGATTGGTTTGCGCTGGACTGCCTATGAAAGGATAAACAAATGGACGGATAACAGAGAGCTGACATACAGTAACTTTCACCCATTATTGGTTAGTAGGAGACTGAGAATACCAGAAAATGTAAGTTTTTTTTAATCAGTACTCTTTACACCTCTGTGAAATACTTGAGTCTTTCATACATTTAAATGATCTGATCAAGGTAATTACCATATTCCTCACTTTAAAGATTTATCATTTCTTTGTAAAGATAACATTCAAAACTTTCTCCTCTATCTATCTTGAAATATACACTACATTGTTCTTTGCAGAGATCATACTCTAATGATAAAGGAATTTGGTGCAACAGTGAAGGGCCCAAGCTCTGGAGTCAGATTGCCTGGGTTTGAATTCCAGTTCAGCCATTTACTATGCCTTTGGAAGTTTACTTAACTTTTCTTAAGCCTCAATTTCTTATCTGCAAGCTCTAATACTGTTGTACTACCTCATAAGGTCAACATAAGGATTATATAAGATAATTTATTTAAAGTTTTAACAATAGTACCTGATAGTATAAAAAAAAATAGCCATTATTAATTTTCCATTTCTTTCAAAGTCATTGGTACATTTTGGTGTTTCCACTTTTCCTTATGACAATTTTGCTAATTGGCATTTTTCAAGAAAGTTGTCTATTTAATTTAGATTTTCAAATGTATTGAAGTAAAGTTGCTTATGGTATTTTACAAATCTCCATTATCTTTGCTTGCATTTTTACTTTGCATTATTTACATTTTTACAGAACAGATGCATGTTATTTGTTTTGTTCACTCTCTTTTCCACCCTCTACTCCTATTGCTTGACCTGTGTTATGAATACTATTTCTACCTTTTTCTACCCCATTTTTCTTGGGGTTCTGTTTTTGTTCATTTTCCAATCTTCTATATGAAATTCAGTTCATGTTCCCTTTAAAAAAAGAGAATACATTTAATAATACACATTTGGCTCCACATAAAGTTCTACCCATACCTCTTTTTTTGACATTTCTTGTTTTATTCTTTCCTATAATTATTTTCGTTCATTTTTGGTTTCCTATTTATTGAGTAGCATTTTTTTGGTCAGTATCTCCTGATATAAACTTACTTTTCTTATTTTTCTAAGTGCAATATGTTTGAAACACACAGAAAAGTATAGGGATAATACACTTAGAAAAAATTTTCATATCTAATATTATTGATTGCGATCAGAAAATGAAATCTAGATACTTTTGTTTTAATATATGGAGATTTTTATAGTGACTAGTATAGGATCAAAGCTTTAAGGTATATTCTGTTATGTGGTACGCAGCTTATTGTTACAAAAAGTTTGTAAAAATCTAATAAGTTGAATCATTATGTTTTGCTTACTTACACTGTAGTCGAGTGTTAAATGTGACTGGAGGTGTTTTGTCTTATTTCTAACAGTTAATCTGTTTTAAAAATATGTTTATCAAGATTGCCACTATTTTGTTTTTTATAAAGTTAATTGCCCTTTATCCATGCTTTGAAAGTTTATTAAGATTTTCTAAGAAATGTCATGGTCAGGTCCTTCATGGAATTCTTTTATAGGGGGACAAATTCAATCTAGAATCTAAACTTTTCTTGCTAGGATCTCCAGACCATTGTTACATGATTGCATCTATGTATTTACCTTTTCGTTTAGTTATTTGAGGAAGAGTCTCACTACCACTGTGCCCTAATTCTCAACCTCCAAAAATCACCGTTTATTGGGACGTGGAATTTTACATCCTGCAGTGAACGCCACTTTGTGTCTCTCTGTCAGAAATATTCAGGTAACAATCATTATCTAGATAACTATGGTACTTTATGCTATTAGATATATACAGTCACTTACTATAGGGAGGGAGGGGAACATGGGTTGAAAAATTACCTATTGGGGCCTGCCTTCCTTCCTTCCTTCCTTCCTTCCTTCCTTCCTCCCTCCCTCCCTCCTTCCTTCTCTCTCTCTCTCTCTCTTTTCTTTCTTTCTTTCTCTCTTTTCTTTCTTTCTTTCTTTCTTTCTTGCTTGCTTTCTTGCTTTCTTGCTTTCTTGCTTTCTTGCTTCCTTTCTTCCTTTCTTCCTTTCTTTAAAAAAGAAAGAAAAAAAAAAGAAAAATTACCTATTGGGTACTGTGCTTACCACCTGGGTCTAATACACCATGTAACAATCCTATGCATGTACCCCCTGTATCTAAAATAAAAGCTGAAAAAAATTTTTAATACTATAAGTGAATTTATATTAATTTATAATCATATGGCTTAAAATTTCAGCATGGCTAAATCCATATTGGCTTAGTGAGTCAGAGTTTATCAAATGGGATGTGATTTTTTTAAAGGATCTTTGCTATAATTTAATTAATTAATTGTATCTGATGGAATTTGTTAATAGGAGTTATCCCATGATAGTAACTGAATTTTGTTCTTTTTTCTACTCTGGCATTTTTCAGATTTTACATTTTATTATGGGAAAAGGAGAAGAAAAAACTTCATATTTTTAATTGAGTGCAGTATTGAGCTTTAAGTCCACTAATAGTATTCACTGTTAAATTTAGCATTAAAAAATAAACAAGTGGGGATTTGAAACATTATAAAAAGATCACTGTGCCTTTCCATAATCCAAATAAAAGTAGAATGCATACTTAAAAGTATAAATCATCCATATTTTGAAAAATATATTTTTTAAAAAGTATTACATTATTTTTCATTGATCACAATGTGTTTTTAAGAAATGATCAAGAAAATATTTTGTCATGTAATGAGAACTGTAAGTAGATATTTCATGTGCTTTGGCGGAATTTTTTTTGCTAAATTAATCTTTACCCATTTTTTCCATGTTTTTAACTAACTCCTTTATTAGCAAAGTACTACTATAAAGCAATAATTCAAATACCTCCTCTCTGGATGGTTTCTTACATTTCTCCATGCTAGCCCTCCCAGGTGAAAACTTTGTAAGGAGATATCTTAATACATTTACTTCCTTGTTGAAGTAGTTCAAACAAAAGAGGTATTTAGCACCAACACGACATGATCATGCAGGTTACATTTATTTGCAGATTTTCTCTTTTGTAAATCAGACAAACGAAACAGAATTTTGTTCTGAATGGCGTAAACCCAGGAGGCGGAGCTTGCAGCGAGCTGAGATCCTACCACTGCACTCCAGCCTGGGCGACGGAGCAAGACTCCGTCTCAAAAAAAAAAAAAAAAAAGAATTTTGTTCTGATTTTAGAAAATAAACGTTGCAGCTCACACATTTTACTTAAGTTATACAGTAAGACATACCTAATTCTGTCACCCAAAATATAAAATAAATAGGTAAATAATATCTAAAGTAGATTCGTATGGGGAGAAATGTGAAAAAAATGTCCCATAACTTGCAGAGTGTGGGGAAGGGTTTGTTGTTGTTGTTTTCTTTTACATGCAGAAGTTAAAGGCAGACAGACCTTGCAGAATGCTTCAGAAACTGTAAAATACCTAAATAATCTGTACAAAATAATCCCAAAGACTCTGACTTGGCACGGCGCTCAAAAGGAATGTCTGAAAAATAATATGCAGCTGGTGAGCATCACGGACCCTTACCAACAGGCGTTCCTCAGCGTGCAGGCGCTCCTTCACAACTCTTCCTTATGGATCGGACTCTTCAGTCAAGATGTAAGTTTTCAGTCCCAGCTGCCAGGACTGGGAGATGGAAAGCAACATTTTTTATTGTGCATAGCGTCTCTCATAGCAGACTAAAACAAACAGGAGACCTGAAAATCTTACTCCAGTAAATTTCATGGAATATGTCAGGTTTTTTTTTATTTTGTTTTGAGACGAGAGCTCACTCACACTGTCGCCCAGGCTGTAGTACAGTGGTGCGATCACACGTCACTACAGCCTTGACCTCCCAGGCTCAAGCAATCCTCCCACCTCAGCCTCCTGAGTAGCTGGGACTGCAGGTACACACCACCATACCTGGATAATTTTTGTATTTTTTGTAAAGACAGGGTTTTGCCGTATTGCCCAAGCTGGTCTCAAAGGCCTAGACTCAAGCAGTCTGCCCACCTCAGCCTCCCAAAGTGCTGGGATTACCAGCATGAGCCATGGCACCTAGGAGCAATATGTGTTTTTTTTTTTTTTTTTTTTTTTTTTTTGAGACGGAGTCTTGCTCTGTCACCCAGGCTGGAGTGCAGTGGCCGGATCTCAGCTCACTGCAAGCTCCTCCTCTCGGGTTCACGCCATTCTCCTGCCTCAGCCTCCCGAGTAGCTGGGACTACAGGCACCCACCACTTCGCCCGGCTAGTTTTTTGTATTTTTTAGTAGAGACGGGGTTTCACCGTGTTAGCTAGGATGGTCTCGATCTCCTGACCTCGTGATCCGCCCGTCTCGGCCTCCCAAAGTGCTGGGATTACAGGCTTGAGCCACCGCGCCCGGCCGCAATATGTGTTTTTTAGAGACAATTATCTTTCCACTATTGAAAGATCTAGTACTTTATTGTTTAAATGAGGAAAAGGTTCTAGTGGAGATATATATATATATATATATATATATATATATATATATATATATATATGTATATATATATTTGAGCACTTCTTTTTATTAATTCTAATCAAAGACTGAGCTAAAATCTGAAGCTGCCATATCTCTTCAGCCAATGAAAAGATAAGAGAAGAATTTAAAAATCAGATGTGGTTGGGTGTGTGGAAGCACTATGGATAGTTTTAAAGAGTCCTTTCCATCCTTTCACTTTTTTTCTTTTTCTTTATCTTTTTTTTTTTTTTTTTTTTGGAGACAGGTTCTTGTTCTATCACCCAGACTGGAGTGCAGTGGTGCAATCTCAGCTCACTGCAACCTCCACCTCCAAGGTTCAAGTGATTCTCATGCTTCGGCCTCCTCAGTAGCTGGTATTACAGGCATGTGCCAACATGCCCGGCTAATTTTTGTATTTTTAGTAGAGATGGGGTTTCACCATGTTGGCAAGGCTGGTCTTGAACTCTTTACCTCAAGTGATCCGCCTGCCCCAGCCTCCCAAAGTGTTGGGATTAGAGGCGTGAAACACCACACCCAGCTTCCATCTCTTTCAACATCAGCAGCACTGCTGGGCACCTGGTGTACACCTGTAGTCCCAGTTACTCTGGATGCAAGAGGATCACTTGAGCCCAGGAGTTAAAATCCAGCCTGGACTACATAGCAAGACCCCAGTCTCTAAGAAGACAAAATTCAGCAAAGTAAAATTAAGCAACTCTGAAAAGGAAGTTGAATAATGTTTTCCTCCATCTTAAGTGCTGATCCTAGATAGATGTCTCAGGGGCTTCTCATTCATTTCATAGCCCAACAAAGAATGCTAGTCTCGAGGCAGGAGAATTACTTGAACCGGGACCTAGGAGGCAGAAGCTGCAGTAAGCCAAGATCGCGCCACTGCACTCCAGCCTGGGCTACAGAGCAAGACTCTCTCAAAAAAAAAAAAAAAAAGAAAAGAAAAGAAAAAAAAGGATGCTAGTCTCCTATTAATTCCCATCACTAACCTCTGCACATGTAGCACAAACTGGAATCGTTACACAGCTGAAGTTTTGGCTATAATTAAATAAGGGATTTTTAAATAAAGCTGTGGTATTCCTATTGGCATTATAGGCCACCTTTTTTCTCAGCCATGGTATATCCCAAAGTATACCAGGGCTGTATATCTAGGGCTGCATGGAAAAAATGTGATTGAAGACTCAGAATTGAATTGAAGAATGGGTGGAAAAACAAGAATTGTTATCAGAAGCTCAATTAAAAGTAGCATTTAGGAATAGCTTAAAGAATAGTCTCTCTGAGTCATGGCGTATTCTAAAGTTAACCCAGTTTGGCCAGGCATGGTGATTCACGGCTGTAATCCCAGCACTTTGGGAGGCCAAAGCGGGTGGATCACTTGAGGTCAGGAGTTTGAGACCAGTCTGGCCAACATGGTGAATCCCTGTCTCTACTAAAAATACAAAAATTAGCTGGGTATTATGGCAGGTGTCTGTAATCCCAGCTACTCAGAAGGCTGAGGCAGGAGAATCACTTGAACCTGGGAGGTGGAGGTTGCAGTGAGCCGAGATTGCACCATTGCATTCCAGCCTGGGCGACAGAGTAAGACTCCATCTTTAAATAAATTAATTAATTAAATAAATAATTAAATTAAATTAACCCAGATCAAACCAGGAGATTGGAAGGCTGCTTACCCAGTCCTCACAGTCTCAACTGTTTCATAGCATTGCTTTACTTGCTTTATCTTCAGTACTGGAAATTCTGTGAAATGCGTCATTGTGGCTGTTGTGAGGAAGCAATGAGTGATTACATTTCCTAGTTTCAGTCACCCCAAATCTTTTGAGACAAAAACAATATTGCAATGTAGAAAATTTGTCAGTAAATTAAAATAACAAAATTAAAGTCACCTGTAATCCCAGTACCTAAAAATAAACATGATTCAATATTTTGGTATGGATCTTTCAAGTTATTTTTCTATGTGTACCTATTTATTTTTTAGATAGCTGGAGTCAGACTATTTTGTAACTGCCCCCAACTTAATGATTTGGGTCTTACTTCTTATCCTATTTCCAACCTTTACCTATGGTTCTCTTTTCTCTTTCACCCTTAATTTTAACATATTCTGTATAGCTGTTTAACTATATATCCTAATAGCTGCCTTAATTCTTTGAAAATGACAGGATGTTAATAAATACTTTACATTGAAAGCAATGATAAGATACTGAAAGATTTTAAACATAGTAGTAACAATATAAGACTTCATTTAAGTAGAAGACATTGTGTGGAAGGCTGGGGAGGACCAAGCAGCTGGAGAGAGGGAGAGCAGTTATTTTTCTATAAATTCATGCAGGAAATGATGTTGGCCTTTACAGTGTCTGAGGGGAGGCAGCTCTGGGTTATGTAAAGTGCAGAGTGTGGCCATGCAGTGGGTCACTCAAGTACCCAGCTTGAAGAAGTAAAAATACATAGAATTAAAGGAAGTCAAGAAGGCTTGGAAACATGAACACAGGCATCCCAAGTTAATGGTAGGGCCGGGAGGACAGCAAGAATTGGGACATCTTAGTGAATGTCAGGGAAGAGCAGGGCGACCAAGTCCTCAGTGAATGTCATGGGGAGTTTGCAGTGATACAAAGGGAATAATCCTCAAAGGAAATAAAAGGAGATAAAAATATCCACTACTCCTTTCTCACAGCCCCTGTGGTATCTGAGAATAGAATCTCAAATAGCCTTCCCGTGGGTGCTGAAAGGAGATTATTCCCTTGGAAAAGCCAGATTTATGTATTTATTTAAGATTCAGGGGGTACATGTGCAGATTTGTTACAATACATACACCGTGGGATGCCGAGGCTTAGGCTTCAGTTGAACCTGTCACCCAAAGAGTGAACACAGTACCCAATAGGTAGTTTTTCAACCCTTGCTCCACTCCCTCCCCACTTTTGGAGTCCCCAGACACTATCATTCCCATCTTTACGTCCATGTGTACCCAATATTTAGCTCCCACTTATATAAGTGAGAACATGTGGTATTTGGTTTTCTGTTCCTGCATTAATTCACTTAGGATAATGTCCTCCAGCTACATCCATGTTGCTGTAAAGGACATTATTTTGTTCTTTTTTATGGGTGCACAGTATGCCATCATGTATGTGTGCTACATTTTCTTGATCCAATCCACTGTTGATGGGCATCTAGATTGATTCCATGTCTTTGCTGTTGTGAATAGTGCTATAATAAACATTTGAGCCCAGGTGTCTTTTGGCAGAACGATTTCTTTTCCTTTGGGTGTATACCCAGTAATGGGATTGTTGGGTTGAATGGTAATTCTATTTTTGTTCTTTGGGAAATCTCCAAACTACTTTCCACAGGGGCTGAACTAATTTATAATCCCACCAACAATGTGTGAGCGTTCTAGCCAGAGTTAAATTAAGATCAATTAAGATCAAGAATTTAGTGAAAAGATGTTTATAGTCTTAATATTTTGTGTTCAATGAAAAGATAAAAGGTGTGGGATGATTTATTTAGATGGAATGGAAATTCCAAAGGATCAGGGACAGGGTTAGGTGGGGAGTGCCTCAAAGGGGAAGAAATGCAGGGCAGTATGGATGAGTGCAGGCAAAGTCGCACGGCCTCCACACCGGAGGCCACAGTGGCTTAGGCCCTGACTGGGTTAGGGTTAGGGGCTAGGATTACAGCTGGAACTCTGGTCATGAACATTTCAGAATGAAGCAGCCAGTGGTGTTGAAGCTTGACTGTGTTGCTGTTTATGGTTCACTAAGTGTGGCTTCGTTCAATATTTCAAATAAACTAGTGATGTAGATTGTCTTGGGATTCAGGAAAGCTTAGCTCAGTGGGTCTGTTAGGCCAGCACCAGACTCAGCAGTTGGTATGTAAGGCCCGGTGCTCTGGCAGCACCATGGGGAAGCTCAGACAGGCCTGTACCCCACAGTCCATCTCCTGTACCTAGATGGGTGGTCAGGACCTTGGCAGGGTGTAAAGGCAGATGTTCACAGACTTCTAGCACACAGCAGAATCTAGTGAATGAAGAAGCTTCTCTCCCCAACAAGTGTGAAAACAGCGGTGTGACATCCATGTGCCTGAGGACTTCAGAGGAAGGGAACCACCAGCTCTCTGTGTGCCAGCTAGCCCCTGAGTTGCAGGCTTTACACATTATCCCATTAATTCCAGCCCCACGAAGTTAAGTGTCACACTGGTTTCATTGATGGGGGATGGAAATTTGGAGACGTGGCACACAAAAGCTAGTAAGTAACTAAATCAGGATTCAAAACCATGTGGGCTTAGCTCTGTAGCCCATATTCTTTCCACTATACCAGTTTGTCTCTGATCTAATCAGTGCCGATAGTGATCCTCATCCCATTTTAGTTTTCTGATTTCTGATAACCAGCGGATCCAATTATGTGTGAGACAGCATAGCATAATGGTTAGGACATAGACTCTAGGGACTGACAGCCTGGAAGAGAGGCCCAGCAGTGTGGTTTGTATTCGTGGGACTTTGCAAAGTTGCATACCTTTAGTTTCCTCGTCTTTAAAATGGAGATAATAATAGTACCTCCCTTATATGGTTGTTACAAGGATTAAGTAAGCCAATATTTATGAAGCATTTAGAACAATGCTTGTCATGTAGTAAATGGTATGTAAATGTGTGTTAAATATAAAAAAATAAATAAAAATCATTAGATTGACCATGGGAGTCAAAATAATACAAAGGGATAACATGAATATTGCCACTTGAAATGTATTTCTGCTCCTTACAGGATGAACTCAACTTTGGTTGGTCAGATGGGAAACGTCTTCATTTTAGTCGCTGGGCTGAAACTAATGGGCAACTTGAAGACTGTGTAATATTAGACACTGATGGATTCTGGAAAACAGCTGATTGCAATGACAATCAACCAGGTGCTATTTGCTACTATTCAGGAAGTATGTGAATTTCAGATATTTTAATTCTTAAATTATTAACAGTCTCATAAGTGGTAAAATTTCTGAGGAGTGGTTTTGTAAAATCTGGTTTTTGAATTGTGAAGAAATTATAGTCATGTCTTTTTGTAGGAACATTTGTGAAAATTTGTATTCAAGCAGAATTATATATTAAATATATTATTATTAATGGGTTATTTTAAGCATGTTTTATTTTTACGTTAGCCGACAATGGGGATTAACACTTTAAAGTCCCATTGTTACTCTACCTCTTTCTGCATATCTTTATACTTGTAGAAAGCTTACACTTGTGAGAATTCTTTTGTGATTCATAACATCACAACTAACATGATTTTTGTGAGTCACTCTTAAGATTCAGTTGGTTGTGGCCGGGTGCGGTGGCTCACACCTGTAATCCCAGCACTTTGGGAGGCAGAGGCAGGTGGATCACTTGAAGTCAGGAGTTCGAAACCAGCCTGGCCAAGATGGTGCAACCCCCTCTCTACTAAAAATACAAAAAATTAGCCGGGCATGGTGGCACATACCTGTAATCCCAGCTATTCCAGAGGCTGAGGCAGAGAATTGCTTAAACCTGGAGGGGCAGAGGTTGCAGTGAGCCGAGATCACACCACTGCACTTCAGCCTGGGCGACAGAACGAGACTCTGTCTCAAAAAAAAAAAAAAAAAAAAAAAGATTCAGTTGATTGTTAAGTAACAGCAACCACCTCAAGCTAGCTTAAAACAAGGGGAAATTCAGGATCCGCAAAACGGGGATAGAGCTGAACCTGTAACTGGAGATGAGTTGAGACAATTTCTAAATTTCACTTTGTAAATCCTTAGAGAAAATCTCATGAACTTAGCCTGAGTCAGGTGTGCCATCTCTAGCCCAGTCAGAGGAAGTGTTTTTGCAACTGTCAAGGTCACATTTGTGGGTTTGTGGTAGAAAGAAGACACTGCTTCATGGACAGAGGGACTTATTGTGATCCAGAAGAGATACTGAGTGATCTCTGCCACATATTAAATCCGTTTAATTTATTTGAGTGGAATATGTTTATGTTTGTTTCTTTGTGAATGTATGGCGTTTTCAGAAAATGGAAAAAGATCATAATCAGATACTGTAGATGTCAGATTTTAAATATTATTTCTGTTTTACTTAGTTAAAGCAATAACTTACTTAGAACATCAAGTGTTTCATTTAAATGTTCCTTTAAAATTAATAGTGTCAGTAGACAGAAACTTGAAAATGAATTCTCAAAGTTATAGTTAGGTGACTTTTAATAATGAATGTGTTTGTACAGTATCTCTAGGGGTGGTCCCTTGTACTTGACATTTGGTAATGCAGGAAGACAGAAATTGTATTTAACCTAATAGCACCTCACTTTTTACATTCTTCCACGCCACAGCAGGGGTAAGAAAATTGTGTCAAGTAATTTCCTTCCTATAGAAAGCTGGCTTTTGTGTGCTGTATCTGAGTATAAACAGAGATAGGCTTCACTAGGATATTACTTCTTGGCTTCCTGAATATTTCCTACAAATCAAGCCTAATGACTGCAAACAGGATTTAACATTTATATCTCAAATTAGAATTCTTACCATTAACTCTTTTTCTAGATGAGACTGAAAAAGAGGTCAAACCAGTTGACAGTGTTAAATGTCCATCTCCTGTTCTAAATACTCCATGGATACCATTTCAGAACTGTTGCTACAATTTCATAATAACAAAGAATAGGCATATGGCAACAACACTGGATGAAGTTCATTCTAAATGCCAGAAACTGAGTAAGTATTATATTAGTCCATTCTCACGTTGCTATAAGGACATACCCGAGACTGGGTAATTAATATAGAAAAAGAGGTTTAATGGCCTCACAGTTCCACATGGCTAGGGAGGCCTCACAATCATGGCAGAAGGCGAAGGAGAAGCAAAGGTATGTTTACATGGCAGCAGGCAAGAGAGCATGTGCAGGGGAACTGCCCTTTATAAAACCATCAGATCTCGTGAGACTTACTATCACGAGAACAGCACGGGAAAGACCCATCCTCATGATTCAGTTCGCTGGGTCCCTCCCATGACACTTGGGGATTATGGGAGCTGCAATTCAACATGAAATTTGGATGGGGACACAGCCAAACCATATCAAGTATATTGTACTGTCATTACTTATTGTATTTTGCTAATTAAAAAAAATTTTCTGTGTTATAAATGTTTCTAATTAGCACTAGTAACTAGATGTCAAAAATATTCGTCTCCTAATATCTACATTATCAGTGACAAAGTATTAAAATTTGTGTTAGTTAAAGTGGAAAGTATAGGCATAACTCCTTTCTTTACTCATCCATTCAAGAACTAGTCTATGTTTGTAAGGAAGGTGGGTTCTTCTTTAAAAGGAAAAGAAATGGGCTAGGCACATTGGCTCATGCCTGTAATCCGAATTCTTTGGGAGGCTGAAGTGGGAGGATGGTTTGATGCCAGGCATTCAAGATCAGCCTGGGCAACATAGTGAGACTTTTTCTCTGCAAAAAATTAAAAGCATGATGGCACATGCCTGTAGTTCTAGCTACTTGGGAGGCTAAGGAGGGAGGATGATTGAGCCCAAGAGGTTGAAGCTGCAGTGAGCTGTGATTACACCATCTGCACTCCAGCCTGGATGACGGGAGACCCTATCTCCAAAAAAAAGGAAGGGGGAAAGAAATGGCACACAAGAGAGGAAGTGAAAATAGGTTAGTTGGAGCAGTCAAAAGCTTAGACACACCACAAAGCAGCAGCTAAGCTTAAAGATGTGCACATTTCACACTTTGAGCTCTCAAGAGTCTTCAGATAATTCCTATGAGATCCACTAAGGATTTGTGACTTCCGAATGATGGAACTGTTGGAACCAATGGAACAAGGAACTTAGTGAAAGTTGCTATAGAAAATATCAAACCATTATTTCCCAAAGCATGCTCTATATAACATTAGTCTTGAGAGATGTTCTGCAAAAAATCCTTAGAATAAGGTTGAAAAAAAAAAACCAATAAAAAAGAAAAAGATTGAGAAACACTAGACACCATAGCTTCCTGTTGGACATTAACAAATGTACATTAACATATACCTTAAGAAATACTGGCATAAATAAACGAGTTTAACTTTGTTTAAACCAATGTTTGCAAACTTTTTAAAAAATCCATGTAGATCTTTTCTGGAACCTCCTTGTTAATTTTGTGAGGAACACCCTTTGGGAAATATTAAGCCTTTTAACCCTCATACTGATAACTAAGGAAAAGGAAGATCTGTCATATAGGTCAGCAGTCCCCAACCTTTTTGGCACTGCCAGGGAGGGGTGGATGGTTTCAGGATGAAACTGTTCCACCTCAGATCATCAGACCTTAGTTAGATTCTCATAAGGAGTGTGCAAGCTAGATCCCTCGCATGCATAGTTCACAAGACAGTTTGTGCTCCTCTGTCAATCTAATGCCACTCTGCTCTAACAGGAGGCAGAACTCAAGTGGTGATGCTCGCTTGCCTGCTGCCCACCTCCTGCTGCATGGCCCAGTTCCTAACAGGCCTGGTTCCTAACAGTACCAGTCTGTGGCCTGGGGGTTGGGGACCCCTGTTATAGTTCATCTAAGAGGTTTTAATTATTATAGAGTAATCTTTGACAGTCTATCATTACTATGGGTGATTTATACCAACTGAAAATCACCTTTAAATAGGGGAATGTGAAGTGAGTCAATGTTTTAAATTCTCTACTCAGCTACTAGTTTTCTATTATACCATAAGACCAAATTTAACATCAAACATTTGAAAACTCCTTAACCTATTAGTACAATGGCATAATTTTATTTTACATATCTTTCTAATTGTCCGATATTGTTTAAGTTTGAAGTATATTAAAGTGAGAATTAAAATGTTTTAAACCTATCAAAGTGTTCTAGATAAGTAATTATTAAAATTATTGACTATTTTTTATTTAACAGATCCAAAATCACAAATTCTGAGTATTCGAGATGAAAAGGAGAATAACTTTGTTCTTGAGCAACTTCTGTACTTCAATTATATGGCTTCATGGGTCACGTTGGGAATAACTTATGAAAGTAAGTTGTAAATCTGCCAGTTTTCTCTATTTGTTTTTGTGCTTCATTATAACATAATTATCAAGCCGTAGTTCTTCAAAGTACATGTCTATCAATACATGAAAGTATAATGACATACTTAACATAACTTACATAAATACCAAGACAGTTTTTGTGTCTCTGCTCTGCCGTTAACATACCTTTAGAGTTTAAAGTTAAATGGCAGAAAATAATTTTCTGAATTAGTTTGTTCCCACACTCCTATAAAGAACTACCTGAAACTAGGTAATTTATGAAGAAAAGAGTTTTGAGTCACAGTTCCGCAGGCTGTACAGAAAGCATGGCTGGGCAGCCTCAGGAAACTTACAATCATGTCAGAGGCAAATGGGAAACAAGCAGATTTTACTATAATGGAGCAGGACAGAGAGTGAAGGGGGAGTTGCTACACACTTTTGAACAACCAGATCTCACGAGAGCTCACTCACTATCACAAGAACAGCAAGGGGGAAGTTTGCCTCCATGATCCAGTCACCTCCCACCAGGCCCCTCCTCCAACACTGAAGATCATAATTCAACATGAGATTTGGATGAGGACACAGAGCCAAACCATATCAATTTTCTTTTACCACTCTTTCCTCTAGCAATTCAAGACTTATCACTCTTCCATCCAGCAACTCAAGACCAACTAAAAATGATCACCATCCCATATAAATCTTCAATACTTACTTTATGTTTCCACTGACTATGTGAGATGAGCAGAGAACTGAATCACTCTTCTATTAGTGTTGCACCTTTGGGTTTATAACCCTGACTTGGGTTATATTGGCTCACATATGATAAGCATTAGAAAAATGAGACACATGGCCAGGTGTCATGCCTCACGCTTGTAATCCCAGCACTTTGGGAGGCTGAGGTGGGTGGATCACCAGAGGTCAGGAGTTCGCCACCGTCTCTACTAAAAATACAAAAATTAGCCAGGTGTGGTGACATGTGCCTAGTTACTTGGGAATCGGAGGCAGGAGAATCACTTGAACCCAGGAGGCAGAGGTTGCAGTGAGCCAAGATCATGCCACTGCACTCCAGCCAGGGCAACAGAGCAAGACTCAAGACTCCGTCTCAAAAAATTTAAAAATGAAAAGAAAAATGAGATACATGGTCTGACAATGGGATCGAATATTTGGAATGTGGGCTAAATACCACGAATTCAAAATATGATCGATATGAATTTTTTTTAAAACAGAGTCCAGTATAGAGGAAACAAGACCAATTTAGAAAGATGCTCAGAAATGTCCTGAAAATCATAGACATTTTGGAATTAGGAAAACCTTTCCATGGCCATAGAGCATCAAAAGCATACATTTACTCTAAAAAGGGTTTGATAAGGGGCACAGGACAATGATAACCAGGGGTAGGGAAGGAAAAGAAACTAAATTAGTTTCTGTCTGTTTTAAAAATAGGCTTCTCCTTTGCTCTCTAACCCATCTGTTTTGTGGGGTTACCACTGTTTTCCTGAAATGTTTATGGTTTGCAGAAGGGTTAATGAAAATTAAACTACCAAGCAATAAAGACTTGGTTTACCAGGTGAGGATAAGTTCATCATAGTAGGACTTAGTTGGCCCAAGCCTTTTCTCTAATGACCCTTAACTACCCTTGAATTAAAATGGAGAGAAACTAGCTGGAAAGTTCTGAGGCTTCACCTGAAAGTGACTGAAGAAACAATGGTCTTGTATTGAGCAATGGAGACCACACCCAGTACAGAAATTGAAATTGTACCCTTTGATATACATTATATTATCAGAAACAACTGAAAATGTGTTATATATTCTGAAAAAGCATTTTTAGATCAGAAGACTCCCTTGTTTTGTTTTATCTTCTTTTATAAAATGTTTGAGTAATAAAATTTCTATTAAAATATACAGACATATACATATAGAAAGACATTTCAGGCAAGTTGCAAATTTGGTTTGAATCTCATTCTTACTGACTTAATTTACATCTGTAAGGTACTGTTTTGGGTTATTTTGATATACTTATAAATATTTAATTTATTTGCCCCCGATGCAAGGAATTCTGTTTTTTAAAGCAGTTTTGGCTTTTCAATAGCAGGGCCATGAATAGAAATCACTGTAAGTCACTGTTTTTGGTTATGTTGATATACTTATAGAATATTTAATTGTATTTGGCACCTACACAAAGAATTTTGTTTTTTTGAAACATTTTTGACTTTTCCATAGCAGGGCCATGAATAGAAATTACTATGAGAAGCCACAGTATGTCAACTGAGAGATACATTAAGCCAAGTGAAAAAAGTGACTTTTTCTTAAAGCAACTTTAGAAATCTACCATTACATCATATTGGTCAGAAAATTGATAACTTTGAAGTTTGGGAGAGGGGAGGAGGAACTGGTAGGCATGAGATAATACAAAGCAGCAAACAATAACCAAATCGTGTGTGCAGTGCTTCTAACGTGTCATTGCTGCAAGCAGATGTTTAGGGGTCTTGCCTTGGGAGGTGGTAATCAGTGAAAACCAGAAATAACCAGGACAACATTGGATATGTGTAGGTAGTGATGGCATCAATCTTTATACCAATTTATAATTGTAATAGACCTAGTACCCTTTTTTTAAGCCTTATTGCAACCATCACTACCCTAAAAAGAAACACAATACCCATTAGCATCCCCTCCCTGTCTCCCAGTCCTCAGCAACCACTTGCTATCTCTACAGATTGCCTGAATGTAAAATTCTGGACATTTTATGTAAATGAGATCATACAATGTGTGCTTTTTGCGTGTGACTGGCTTTTTCCATTAGCATAAAGATTTCAAGGTTTATCCATATTGTAGCATGTATCAGTACATTATTCCTTTTTATAACTGAATAAAATTCCATTCTATGGATATAATACATTTTATTTATCCGTGTATCAGTTGATGGACATTTAGGTAAAACAACCTAGATTTTAAACCATTTTTAGTTATTATGTATAATGCTTCTCTGAACATTCACATACAAGTTTTTGCATGGACATATGTTTCCCTTTCTCTTGGGTAAACCCCTAGGAATGGAATTGCTGCATCTTTTGTTTAACCCTTTGAAGAACTACCAGGTTGTTTTCCAAACTGGCTATACCATTTTCCATTCCCGGTATATGAGAGTACTGATTTCTCCATATCGATGCCAACATTTGTGTGTTTTTCATTATAGCCATCCAAGTGAGTGTGAAATATCTCACTGGGATTTTAATTTCATTTCCCTAATGGCTAATGATATTAAGCATCTTTTCATGTGCTTATTGGATATTTGTATATCACATTTAGGGAAATCCCTATTCAGATTTTTTGCTCATTTTTTAAATTGAGTCTTTTTATTGTTGAGGTGTAAGAATTCTTTATATATTCTGGATATAAGTCTTTTATCCAATAAATAATTTGCAAATATTTTCTCCCATGACTTGACTTATACCACAAAACTGTTTTTCTTTTTTTTTTTCTTCTTTTTTTATTGTACTTTAAGTTTTGGGGTACATGTGTAGAACATGCAGTTTTGTTACATAGGTATACACATGCCATGGTGGTTTGCTGCATCTATCAACATGTCACCTACATTAGGTATTTCTCCTGATGTTATCACTCCCCAACCCCCCAACCCCCGACAGGCCCAGTGTGTGATGTTTCCCCCTGGCCCTGTGTCCATGTGTTCTCATTGTTCAGCTCCCACTTATGAGTGAGAACATGTGGTGTTTGCTTTTCTGTTCCTGTGTTAGTTTGCTGAG
Source organism: Macaca mulatta (assembly GCF_049350105.2). NCBI lineage: Eukaryota > Metazoa > Chordata > Mammalia > Primates > Cercopithecidae > Macaca > Macaca mulatta. Next base: position 64,658,428 of record NC_133417.1, on the reverse strand, counting down.
ATTGATGGTTTCTAGCTTCATCCATGTCCCTGCAAAGGACATGAACTCATCCATTTTTATGGCTGCATAGTATTCCATGGTGTATATTTCTTTATCCAGTCTATCCCTGATGGACATTTTGGTTGGTTACAAGTCTTTGCTATTGTGAATAGCGCCACAATAAACATACGTGTGTATACATCTTTATAGTGGAATGATTTATAATCCTCTGGGTATATCCTCAGTAATGGGATGGCTGGGTCAAATGGTATTTCTAGTTCTAGATCCTTGAGGAATTGCCACACTGTCTTCCACAATGGTTGAACTAATTTACACTCCCACCAACAGTGTAAAAGTGTTCCTATTTCTCCACATCCTCTCCAGCACCTGTTGTTTCCTGACTTTTTAATGATTGCCATTCTAACTGGCATGAGATGGTATCTCATTGTGGTTTTGATTTGCATTTCTCTAATGACCAGTGATGATGAGCATTTTTTCATGTGTCTGTTGGCTGCATAAATGTCTTCTCTTGAGAAGTGTCTGTTCATATCCTTCGCCCACTTTTTGATGGGGTTGTTTGTCTTTTCTTGTAAATTTGTTGAAGTTCCTTGCAGATTCTGGATATTAGCCCTTTGTCAGATGGATAGACTGCAAACATTTTCTCTCGTTTTGTATGTTGCCTGTTCACTCCAATAATAACTTCTTTTGCTATGCAGAAGCTCTTTAGTTTAATTAGATCCCATTTGTCAATTTTGGCTTTTGTTGCCATTGCTTTTGGTGTTTTAGCCATGAAGTCTTTGCCCATGCCTGTGTCCTGAATGGTATTCCAGGATTTCTTCTGGGATTTTTATGGTCATAGGTCTTACATTTAAGTCTGTGATCTATCTTGCGTTGATTTTTGTATAAGGTGTAAGGAAGGGGGATCCAGTTTCAGTTTTCTGTGAATGGCTAGCCAGTTTTCCCAACACCATATATTAAATAGGGAATATTTTACCCATTGCTTGTTTGTGTCAGATTTGTCAAAGATCAGATGGTTGTAGATGTGTGGTGTTATTTCTGAGGGCTCTGTTCTGTTCCATTGGTCTATGTATCTGTTTTGGTACCAGTACTATGATATTTTGGTTACTGCAGCCTTGTAGTACAGTTTGAAGTCAGGTAGCGTGATGCCTCCAGCTTTGTTCTTCTTGCCCAGGGTTGTCTTGGCTATGCAGGCTCTTTTTTGGTTCCATATGAAGTTTAAAGTAGTTTTTTCCAATTCTGTGAAGAAAGTCAGTGCTGGCTTCATGGGGATAGCATTGAATCTATAAATTACTTTGGGCAGTATGGCCATTTTCATGATATTGATTCTTCCTATCCATGAGCATGGAATGTTTTTCCATTTGTTTGTGTCCTCTTTTATTTCCTTGAGCAGTGGTTTGTAGTTCTCCTTGAAGAGGTCCTTCACATCCCTTGTAAGTTGGATTCCTAGGTATTTTATTCTCTTTATAGCAACTGTGAATGGGAGTTCACTCACGATTTGGCTCTCTGTTTGTCTGTTATTGGTGTACAGGAATGCTTGTGATTTTTGCACATTGATTTTGTATCTTGAGACTTTGCTGAAGTTGCTTATCAGCTTAAGGAGATATTGGGCTGAGGTGATGGGGTTTTCTAAATATACAATCATGTCATCTGCAAACAGAGACAATTTGACTTCCTCTCTTCCTATTTGAATGCCCTTCATTTCTTTCTCTTGCCTGATTACCCTGGCCAGAATTTCCAATACTATGTTGAATAGGAGTGGTGAAAGAGGGCATCCTTATCTTGTGCCAGTTTTCAAAGGGAATGCTTCCAGTTTTTGCCCATTCAGTATGATATTGGCTGTGGGCTTGTCATGAACAGCTCTAATTATTTTGAGATATGTTCCATCAATACCTAGTTTATTGAGAGTTTTTAGCATGAAGGGCTGTTGAATTTTGTCAAAGGCCTTTTCTGCAACTATTGAGGTAATCATGTAATTTTTGTCATTGGTTCTGTTTATGTGATGGATTATGTTTATTGATTTGCATATGTTGAACCAGCCTTGCATCCCAGGTATGAAGCCGACTTGATCCTGGTGGATAAGCTTTTTGATGTGCTGCTGGGTTCAGTTTGGCAGCATTTTGTTGAGGATTTTTGCATTGATGCTCATCAGGGATATTGTCCTGAAGTTTTCTTTTTTTGTTGTGTCTCTGCCAGGTTTTGGTATTAGGATGAAGCTGGCCTTATAAAATGAGTTAGGGAGGAATCCCTCTTTTTCTATTGTTTGGAATAGTTTCAGAAGGAATGGTACCAGCTCCTCTTTGTACCTCTGGTAGAATTCCGCTGTGAATCTGCCTGGTCGTAGACTTGTTTCCGTTGGTAGGCTATTACTGCCTCAATTTCAGAACTTGTTATTGGTTTATTCAGGGATTCGACTTCTTCCTGGTTTAGTCTTGGGAGGGTGTGTGTGTCCAGGAATTTATCCATTTCTTCTAGGTGTTCTAGTTTATTTGTGTAGAGGTATTTATAAGTATTCTCTGGTGGTAGTTTGTATTTCTGTGACATCAGTGGTGATATCCCTTGTATCATTTTTTATTGCGTCTATCTGATTCTTCCCTCTTTTCGTCTTTATTAGTCTTGCTAGTGGTCCATTTTGTTGATCTTTTCAAAACGCCAGCTCCTGGATTCATTGATTTTTTGAAGGGTTTTTTTATGTCTCTGTCTTCTTCAGTTCTGCTCTGATCTTAGTTATTTCTTGTCTTCTGCTAGCTTTTGAATTTGTTTGCTGTTGCTTCTCTACTTCTTTTAACTTTGATATTAGAGTGTTAATTTTAGATCTTTCCTGCTTTCTCTTGTGGGCATTTAGTGCTATAAATTTCCCTCTCTACACTGCTTTAAATGTGTCCTAGAGATTCTGGTACGTTGTGTCTTCATTCTCATTGGTTTCAAACAACATCTTTATTTCTGCCTTCATTTTGTTATTTACCCCATAGTCATTCAGGAGCAGTTTGTTCAGTTGCCATGTAGTTGTGTGGTTTTGAGTGAGTTTCTTAATCCTGAGTTCTAATTTGATTGCACTGTGGTATGAGAGACTGTTATGGTTTCTGGGTTTTTTTTTGTTTTGTTTTTTTTGTTTTGTTTTTTTTTCTTTTGCTGAGGAGTGTTTTACTTCCAATTATGTGGTCAATTTTAGAAAAAGTGTGATGAGGTGCTGAGAAGAATGTATATTCTATTGATTTGGGGTGGAGAGTTCTGTAGATAGCTATTAGGTCTGCTTGGTCCAGAGCTGCATTCAAGTCCTGAATATCCTTGTTAACTTCCTGTCTCGTTGATCTGTCTAATATTGACAGTGGGGTGTTAAAGTCTCCCACTATTATTGTGTGGGAGCCCAAGTCTCTTTGTAGGTCTTTATGAACTTGCTTTATGAATCTGGGTGCTCCTGTATAGGGTGCATATATATTTAGGATAGTTAGCTCCTCTTGCTGCATTGATCCCTTTACCATTATGTAATGGCCTTTTTTATCTCTTTTGATCTTTGTTGGTTTAAAATCTGTTTTATCAGAGATTAGGATTGCAACTCCAGCTTTTCTTTGCTTTCCCTTTGCTTGGTAAATATTCCTCCATCCCTTTATTTTGAGCCTATGTGTGTCTTTGCCCGTGAGATGGGTCTCCTGAATACAGCACACTGATGGGTCTTGACTCTTTATCCAGTTTGCCAGTCTGTGTCTTTTAACTGAGGGCATTTAACCCCTTTACATTTAAGGTTAATATTGTTACGTGTGAATTTGATCCTGTCATTATGATTTTAGCTGGTTGTTTTGCCTGTTAGTTGATGCAGTTTCTTCATAGTGTCAATGTTCTTTACAGTTTGGTATGTTTTGCAGTGGCTGGTACTGGTTGTTCCTTTCCATATTTAGTGCTTCCTTCAGGAGCTCTTGTAAGGCAGGCCGAGTGGTGACAAAATCTCTCAGCATTTGTTTGTCTGTAAAGGATTTCATTTCTCCTTCACTTAGTTGGCTGGATACGAAATTGTGGGTTGAAAATTCTTTTCTTTAGGAATGTTGAATATTGGCCCCCACTCTCTTCTGGCTTGTAGGGTTTCTGCAGAGAGATCCACCGTTAGTCTGATGGGCTTCCCTTTGCGAGTAACACGACCTTTCTCTCTGGCTGCCCTTAACATTTTTTCCTTCATTTCAACCTTGGTGAATCTGACGATTAGGTCTCTTGGGGTTGCTCCTCTTGTGGAGTATCTTTGTGGTATTCTCTGTATTTCCTGAATTTGAATGTTAGCCTGTCTTGTTGGGTTGGGGACGTTCTCCTGGATAATATCCTAAACATTGTTTTCCAACTTGGTTCCATTCTCTCTGTCACTTTCAGGTACACCGGTCAAATGTAGATTTGGTCTTTTCACATAGTCCCATATTTCTTGGAGGCTTTGTTCATTCCTTTTTATTCTTTTTTCTTTAATCTTGTCTTCTCTCTTTATTTCATTAAGTTGCTATTCAATCTCTGATATCCTTTCTTCTGCTTGATCAATTCAGCTATTGATACTTGTGTATGCTTCATGAAGTTCTCGTGCTGTGTGTTTCAGCTCCATCAGGTCATTTATGTTCTTCTCTACAGAGGTTATTCTAGTTAGCAATTCATCTAACCTTTTTCAAGGTTCTTAGCTTCCTTGCATTGGGTTAGAACATGCTCCTTTAGCTCAGAGGAATTTGTTATTACCCACCTTCTGAAGCCTACTTCTGTCAATTCATCAAACTCTTTCTCCATCCAGTTTTGTTCACTTGCTGACTAAGAGTTGTGATCCTTTGGAGGAGAAGAAGCATTCTGGTTTTTGGAATTTTGGCCTTTTTGCATTGGTTTCTCTCCATCTTTGTGGATTTATCTACCTTCGGTGTTTGATGTTGGTGACCTTCGGATGGGGCCTTTGAATGGACATGCTATTCATTTCTGTTTGTTAGTTGTCCTTCTAACAGACCCCTCTGCTGCCAGTCTGCTGGAGTTTGCTGGATGTCCACTCCTGACTCTGTTTGCCTGGGTATCACCAGTGGAGGCTGCAAAACAGCAAAGATTGCTGCCTGTTCTTTCCTCTGGAAGCTTTGGAAGCTTCTTCCCAGAGGAGCACCTGCCTGATGCCAGCCAGAGGTCTCCTGTATGAAGTGTTTGTTGGCCCCTACTGGGAGGTATCTCCCAGTCAGGATACATGGGGGTCAGGGACCCACTTGAGGAGGCTGTCTGACCCTTAGCAGAGCTCGAAGTCTGTGCTGGGAGGTCTGCTGCTCTCTTAGGGCCGTCAGGCAGGGACGTTTAAGTCTGCTATAAGTCCCTGACTGGGGCTGCTGCCTTTTTTTCAGACACCCTGCCCAGAGAGGAGAAATCTGGCAGTCTGGCCATAGCAGCCTTGCTGAGCTACAGGGGCTCCACCCAGTTCGAACTTCCCAGCAGGTTTGTTTACACCAGAAGCGTAAAACCGCCTACTCAAGCCTCAGCAATGGCGGATGCCCCTCCCCCAACCAAGCTCTAGTGTCCCAGGTCAATCTCAGACTGCTGCTGTGCTGGCAGCAAGAATTTCAAGCCAGTGGATCTTAGTTTCCTGGGCTCCGTAGGGGTGGGACCCACCGAGCCAGACCACTTGACTCCCTGGCTTCAGCACCCCTTTCCAGGGGGGTGAACGGTTCTGTCTTGCCGGCATTGCAGGCACCACTGGGGTATGGGAAAAACAGAACTCCTGCAGCTAGTTTGGTGTCTGCCCAAATGGCTGCCCAGTTTTGTGCTTGAAACCCAGGACCCTGGTGGGGTAGGCACCAGAGGGAATCTCCTGGTTTGCAGTTGTGAAGACGGTGGGACAAGCGCGGTGTCTGTGCCAGAGTTCCTCACGCCCAGTCCCTCGTGGCTTCCCTTGGGTAGGGGAGAAAATTCCCCAACCCCTTGCACTTCCCAGGTGAGGCGTTGCCCCACTCTGCTTTGGCTCACCCTCCGTGGGCTGCACCCACTGTCCAACCAGTCGCAGTAGGATGAAGCCGGTATCTCAGTTGGGAATGCAGAAATCATCCGCCTTCTGCATCAATCTTGCTGGGAGCTGCAGACTGGAGTGGCTCCTATTTGGCCATCTTGCCAGCAATCCATCACAAAAGTGTTTTTCTTTTGTCATTTGTGCATATGTAAGAAGGCTTTGCTTACCCCAAGGTTATGAAGACTTACTCCTATGTTTTCTTTATTTTTTTTGAGACAGACTTTTGCTCTTGTCACCAAAGCTGAAGTGGTGCAGTGGCGTGATCTCAGCTCACTGCAACCTCCGCCTCCTAGCTTCAAGCTGTTCTCCAGCCTCAGCCTCCCGAGTAGCTGGGATTACAGGCGCCCACCACCACGCCCAGCTAATTTTTGTATTTTTAGTAGAGATGGGGTTTTACCATGTTGACCAGGCTGGTTTACTGACCTTAGGTGATCTGCCCACCTCAGCCTCCCAAAGTGCTGCAATTACAGGGGTGAGCCACGGTGCCCGGCCTCTTGTGTTTTCTTCTAAAGGTTTTATAGTTGTAGCTCTTATATTTATGTCTGTGATCTACTTTAATTTTTGTGTGTGGTGAAAGAAAGGGGTCCAACCTCTTTTTTTTTTTTTTTTTGCTTGTGGATATCCAGTTTAGAAGACTATTTTTTTCCATACTGAATTGTCTTGGCATCCTTCTTAAAAATCAATTGACTGGCCAGGTGCAGTGGCTCACACCTATAATCGCAGCACTTTGGGAGGCCGAGGCAGGTGGATTATGAGGTCAGGAATTCAAGACCAGCCTGGCCAAGATGGTGAAACCCCATCTCTACTAAAAAATACAAAAGTTAGCCAGCTGTGGTGGCGGGCATCTTAATCCCTGCTACTCGGGAGGCTGAGGCAGAGAATTGCTTGAACCCTGGGGGTGGAGGTTGCAGTGAGCTGAGATTGTGCCACTGTGCTCTAGCCTGGTTGACAGAGTGAGACTCCGTCTCAAAGAAAAAAAAATTAATTGACTGTAAGTATGCACAGTTGTTAACAGTTTATGTCCAGAGAAGAGATTTCTTTGGCGACTTTTATAATGTATCAATCATGTTTTAAATAATAAAATATCATGTTCATTTCCATTGCAATTAAATGTATATGTAAGATAAAATATTTTTTATTTCAATAGGTTTTGGGGGAACAGGTGGTGGTTGGTTACATAGATAAGTTCTTCAGTGTTGATTTCTGAGATTTTGGTGTACCCATCACACGAGCAGTGTACACTGTACCTAGTGTGTAATCTTTTATCCTTCACCCCCTCCCATCCTTCCCCCTGAGTCCAGTGTCCATTGTATAATTTTTATGCCTTTGCATCCTCATAGCTTAGCTCCCACTTGGTGAGAACACACAATGTTTGATTTTCCATTCCTGAGTTACTTCACTTAGAATAATGGTCTCCATTTCCATTCAGTTTGCTGCGAGTGCCATTATTTCATTCCTTTTTATGGCTGAGTCGTATTCCATGGTACATATATACCACATTACCACATTTTCTTTATCCATTCATTGGTTGATGGGCATTTGGGCTGGTTCTATATTTTTGCTATTGTGAATTGTGCTGCTATAAACATGCATGTGCGAGTATCTTTTTCATATAATGACTTCTGGAAAATAATATTTGATGACAAAAATGAAATGTTATTACTGAAGGATGGTGGAATTATAGGTCAATATTTGTAGTTTGCATTTATAGTCAAATTAAAAATGAGCATGATTTACTGTTATAATCAGAAAATATCTTAAAGGGTTATACATAATCATACAAACTTTTAGAAGGTTGGGAAAAGATAAAATCAGTCAAGTTTGAAATCTTAACTATATAACTGTAATTCAAGTATTGATTTAATCTCTAAGCATAGGAAAACAATGTTTCTTCTCTAGATAATTCTCTTATGTGGTTTGATAAGACCCCACTGTCATATACACATTGGAGAGCAGGAAGACCAACTATAAAAAATGAGAAGTTTTTGGCTGGTTTAAGTACTGATGGCTTCTGGGATATTAAAACCTTTAATGTTATTGAAGAAACACTTTATTTTCACCAGCACAGCATTCTTGCTTGTAAAATTGAAATGGGTAAGTATAGTAATATAGAGTTTTCTTTCACTCCAGGGGAAGAATATAAGGCTATTAGTTCCACTAGCGGGAATCATACAATCAAATGCTTCCTCTGTGTTCAGTCCTGTGCGAGGTGTTCCAGAGGTTAACGAGGAAGGAAAAGACACGGGCCCTGCTGTCAAGGTTTTGACCCTAAGGAGTAAAATGTAGTTGTGGAGATAGCATTAAATTCCTTATTATTGTTTAATGTAAATTAGCCTTAGATTAATTGATACAGGCTTCAATTGTGGGGAAGTCAAAACTGATACATTGGAAAGGGGAATGACAGAAAAAAGGAAAGGCTTCAAGAAGAGGTGAAACTTGGTTGGGGTTTGAAAAATGCATAGGGTTTGTATAAATAAGAAAGTGGGGGAAGAGTTTTGACATTCTGTGCAAAGTGAACGTCTCTCAACCTTGCCTAATTTGTAAATAAATCTATTTTTAAATATATGTTAGTTTTAATTTTTTCACAGCTTAAAAACTGTTAATTATTACCACTGTGCCCTAAAACTCTCATTACTCCCACTGTGCCCTAAGCTTCCTGCTCAGTGGGAGCCCGTAATGGTGGCGTGCTGGCTAGTCGGCTCACTTCACAGCGCCGCAGTCACTTCCCAAGACCGTGTCCACCAGCAACCTCCAGGGATTCCTTATTCTAACCTACTTTGAGTCAGTGTAAACTTGTGAGACATTTTAGAAACTAGTCTCTATCCCCAATTTCTAGGCCTTCTCCCAGTTCCCTGTTTTTCCCCATTCTTGTTCAGCGAAACATCTTTTTCTCAATCAAGCTGGTCTCTCATTGTCCCAGGCACAGGGTATGCCCATCCTCATACTTGCACCTTTATGTTTTCCTCCTGCCAAGAAGTTTAGCAACTTCTTTCTTTCTTTCTTTTTTTACATCTTTAATAAACTTTTCATTTTAGGATAGCTTTAGAGTTACAGAAAAGTTGCAAAGATAGTACAGAGTGTTCCCATCTATCCTACAATTTCCCCTACTGTTGACATATTACTTTAGTATGGTACATTTGTCACAACTAATAAACCAATATTGATCATTATTATTATTATTAACTAAAGTCCACACATTATTCAAATTTCCGTAGTTTTTATTTAACATACTTTTTCTTTCCAGGATCCCATCCAGGACCCCACCTTACCTTTAGTACTCCTGCCTCCTTAGGCTCCTCTTGGCTGGGTGGTTTCTCAGACTTTTCTTATTTTTGATGGCCTTAACAGTTTTGAGGAACACTGGTCATGTATTTGGTAGAATGTCCCTCAGTTTGGGTTGGCGGATGTTTTTCTCATGATTCAACTGGGGTTATAAGTTTCTGGAGGAAGACCAAAGATGTGAGGGAGCATTCTCACTTCACATGGGCACCATGTACTATTCATGTGACTTATCACTGGCCACCTGGCCCAAGGTAGTGTTTGTTAAGTTCTCTGCTGCAAAGTTATCCGTTTTCCTCCTTTCCATAACTGTCCTCTTTCTAAGGAAGTCACTATGTAGAATCCACACTTAACAGAGTAGAAAGTTATCCTCCACCTTCCTGTGAGGGGAGTATCTATATAAATAACTTGAAATTCTTCTACACAGGGTATTTGTCTATTTTCTCCAATTTTTATTTTATTTTATTTTTTATTTTTTTTTTGAGATGGAGTCTTGCTCTGTCACCCAGGCTGGAGTGCAGTGGTGCCATCTCAGCTCACTGCAACCTCTGCCTTCCAGGTTCCAGCGATTCTCTTTCCTCAGCCTCCCAAGTACCTGGGATTACAGGCATGCACCACCATGCCCGGCTAATTTTTTATATTTTTGGTAGAGATGGGGTTTCACCATGTTGGCCAGGCTGGTCTTGAACTCCTGACCTCAGGTGATTCCCCTGCCTTGGCCTCCCAAAATGCTGGGATTACAGGTGTGAGCCACTGCACCTGGCCCCAATTTTTAAATTTATTCAGTTATTTATTTATACCCTCATCATTGTGGTTTTTTTGTTATTTGTTAGTTTGTAGCGCTTCCATACTTTCTCCTTCTTTTTGTTCTTAATTTCCTCCAATCTTCTAGACCTAGTATAGGTTCATGGTTATTTATTTTATACTTTGGATTATAATCTAACATACTGCATTCTGTAATATTTTGCTCAAGTCTTTCCGCTTTGGCCTTTGGTAGCTCTTTCACTTGGCTCCCATGTCCCTTGAAATAACCTCATCATTGTGGCTTTGTTGTTTGTGTTTGTTTTAAGCACTTCCTTACTTTCTGGTTACCTTATTTCTTTTTAGTCTTAATTTCACCTAACCTTTGAGACCTGGTTTATCAAGTAGTCTTCCTGACTCCTCTCATTCAAATGAATCTCTACCAATTTCACAGTTCCTACTGGTTAATAATTTTGCCATCATTTCAGCCATTGTTTCTGTCTCCAACTAATATATAAGCTTCTTAAATGAAAGAAAATGTCTATGCCTTTTAAAAATATCAACCAGAGAACTTTAAGAGCCTAAGATATGTGTCATAGCAGTAAGAAAAATAAAATATGCATTTGACCTCCCTTATTAATAAGAAACCCAGTTTTATTTAACTTTTCAAATGATTGCATGTTGTCTCATCCAAAAGGTATATTTGAAATACTTTAAATTTTAATCACCAGTGCTTTTAATTATTATAGTTGACTACAAAGAAGAATATAATACTACATTGCCACAGTTTATGCCATATGAAGATGGTATTTACAGTGTTATTCAAAAAAAGGTAACGTGGTATGAAGCGTTAAACATGTGTTCTCAAAGTGGAGGTCACTTGGCAAGCGTTCACGACCAAAATGGCCAGCTCTTCCTGGAAGATATTGTAAAACGTGATGGATTTCCACTATGGGTTGGGCTCTCAAGTCACGATGTAAGTCTTGCTTTGCTTTCCAGAAACTTTTCAAATGTGTTATTTTGAGGGTTAGAAATCTGAACGTAAAGTATTAATACAAAGTACAACAATAGATGAAGTACTGGGACTCCGTTTGCATAGCATGGTGCTTTCTTACCTTTTACAACATAGAACAAATAGAAAATTTTGGTGCAGAATGCACTAGGGCAAATGCTCAGGCCATCCCAAGGGCCCAGTGGATGAATATCTCAACAACACCTCTATAGCCTAGTTGGGACAGACAAATTGGAAAGCTGGTAAAAATGAAATAGCATAGAATCAGAAAACCCTGAGTTTCAGTACCAGTAGTGGATCTTCTATTTATATGCTGGGTGATCATGAGCAAGTTATTTAGCCTTTGCAACCTTATTTCCTCATGTAGAAAATCAGGGTAATAATAATTTCATTGAGACTTTAACACAAAAGTTTATACAAGTTACCATCTAAAATTCTCCACATGGTTAGGACTAATAAATGCATACTTTCTTCCCACTTTTCCTCTAGAAAATTACACTACTTAAGATTAATTCTGCTAGTAAACATATCTGTGCCACTATTTGAATCATATTATTTAATCATTTATGTACTTACAATAAAGTCTTGTATACAAAAAATGGTTATCTATTGAGACTAGAGTTGTAGTTCTAATTTAAATAATCTTTAGAACAAAATTTAGGGCAAAATTTTTTAAAAGGATAGCAAGTTAAGATAAATTCAAGGAAAACTCAAAAATAGTCTTCCCATTTTGAGTTTCTTGGGAAGTATTTCTCTTTTCTAGCTCCCTACTGCTTGATGTCCTCTGTAGTGTGAAAAATGTAGCCAGAGACACAAAACACAAAACTATATAACATAGAAAACAATATTCAGAACAATATGAAGGTTGGGATTATAAATTTGTCATTGTGACAACTCGAAGCCATTTGCATGTTGTTTAATTTCAAGTGTTATGTAAACTCATCCTTTAAAAAAATCTAAAGACCAGGTATAATAACTCTGTCTCTAAGTTTAAAATCCTCCATAAACGGTGCCAGAGCAAATGTCCTGAATCAATGCATCAGAAGTCAGTCAGACCTACAATAATAGTAGGTTCAGACCTACAATACTGGAAGCAAATAATTAATATTCCATTATAATATTTCTTGAAGTATGTATGTTGTTCTTTATATTCTTTTTAAAGTCATACATCTAGGTTCAGATTATCTCTATTATTCTTACAACAGGGAAGTGAATCAAGTTTTGAATGGTCTGATGGTAGTATATTTGACTACATTCCATGGAAAGGCCAAACATCTCCTGGAAATTGTGTCCTCTTGGACCCAAAAGGAACTTGGAAACATGAAAAATGCAACTCTGTTAAGGATGGTGCTATTTGTTATAAACCTACAAAATGTAAGACTTGAATTTCAGTAACAGTACATTTACTAAAATGTGACATAATTTATGCACATAATTAAATGCTCAGTGGAATTTTTATTTAAAGATTTATTCACAAATTATATGAAAATGATTTTGATACTTTGTAAATGGAAACAAATACAATATAAGCACTCAGGGAATTTGTTCCCAAAGACTTTCATTTGTTCTGTCACCAGGTAAATTCTACCCTAGAATTTGTGAATTCTAATTTCACTTAGCAATGTTTTACAAAGGCTGAGATGCTTATTTCAAAAAAGGGTCCCACACATATAAATTTGGGAAACACCTCATGTGATTTATCATATTAAAGGTTCTTATCTTTTCTTTTTTTTTTGGACAGTGTTTTTTGCTCTGTTGCGCAGGCTGGAGTGCAGTGGCATGAACATGGCTCACTACAGCCTTGACCTCCTGGGCTCAAGCAGTCCTCCCACCTCAGCCTCCTGAGTGGCTGGGACCACAGGCACGTGCCACCACACCCAGCTAATTTTTAAAACATTTTGTAGAGATAGGGTCTCACAATGTTGTTGAAGCTGGTCTTGAACTCCTAGGCTCAAGCAATCCTCCTGTTTCAGCCTCCCAAAGTGCTGAGAGTATAGGTGTGAGCTACTGCACCCGGCCAAAGGTTCTAAGAGAGTTTCTGTAATAATGAAGTCTGTTTAACCTTGTGTAACCAAGCATTTTCCAAACTTACATGATCCTTAAAATTTAAGGGAAGAGCCCCTTCCATTAGAGGCTGGACTTAGGGTCACCCCTGGTGGATAAAGCATGAACCTTGAGGAAGATCACAAAAAAAAAAAAAAAAAAAAAAAACTACCAGAGGCTGCAGAGGCCTGCAGGATAGGCAGGGAGGTGGTGGCATTAGTTTCCAAAGCCTCTGGTTCTCAGTGCTCACCATGTTTTCTGCTCTGAAGAATCTTGAACGGCAGATTCAACATTTGGTTGAACAGATTCAGGCAGAAGAAGATGTGAAAACTTTAGAGAAGCAGGTTAATAAAAGAAAGGGAGAATGATATAAACAATGAGGAATCAAGGTACAATCAAGAACTGACTTCTCAGTTGTTAGGCACAGAAAACAAATGTAACTTTTTAGAACAACAATTGGAATCCATGAGAAATAAGGCATGCAGAAATAGAGAAACAGACTTTATGGGATAGAGAATGATAAGATGACCAGACGTAAGTTCTGTGCTCTGCCAGGTTGAATAATGCCTCCTCCCCAAAGATTGCTGTCCAGTCAGAACCTTAGACTGTCACTTTATTGAGAAATAGAGTTTACAGATGTAGGTAGTTGAGATGAGGACATACTGGATTATGGTGGGCCCTAAATCCAATGACTAGTGTCCTTATAAGAGGGAGATACAGACATACAGAGGGAAGAAGGCCACGTGATGACAAAGGCTGAGATTGCAGTGACAGAGTGATAAGCCGAGGATTGTCGGCAACCACCAGAAGATGAGAGGGAGGCACGAGACAGATTCTCCATTAGAGCCTCCAATGAGAACCAATCCTAACCCCTTCAATTCAGACTTCTAGCCTCCAGAACTGTGAGAGCATACATTTCTGTTGTTTTAAGCCACCAATTTTGTGGAATTTATTATGGCAGCCCAAGGAAACTAATACAAGAGCTAACTTTAAAAACTGGATCTTCAAAAAAACCAGAGAATAACAAGCATTAGTGAGGATGTGGAGAAAATGGAACCCTTATGCATTGCTGGTAGGAATATAAAACCGTGTAACCACTGTGCAAAATGGTGTGGCAATTCCTCAAAAGCATATACATAAGATTACTATGTGATCCAGCACTTCAGGTATATACTCAAAACATCTGAAAGCAGGGATTCAAACAGGTGTTTGTCCAACCATGTCATAGCAGCATAATTCATAATAGCCAAAGATGCAAGCACCCCAAGTGTCCATGGATGGACAAATGGGGAAGAAGCCTTAAAAAGGAAGGAAGTTCTGATACGTGCTGCAACACAGATGAACCTTGAAGACAGTATGCTAAGTGAAATAAGCCAGTCACAAAAAGACAAATACTCTATGATTCCATTTATATGAGGTAGTACCCAGAGTTCTCAAATTCATAGAGACAGGAAGTAGAATGGCAGTTACCAGGGACAAGATGGAGGGGAATATGGGGAGTTATTGTTTAGTGGGTATAGAGTTTCAATTTTGCAAGATAGAAAAGTTTTAGAGATGGATGGTGGTGATAGTTGTACAGCAGAGTGAATGCATTTGGTGCCACGGGACTGTACACTGAAAAATGGTTAAGGCCAGATGTGGTGGTTCATGCTTGTAATCTCAGCACTTTGGGGGGCTGAGACAGGTGGATGGCTTGAGCCCAGGAGTTCAAGACCTGCCTGGGCAACAGAGTGAGACTCCATCTCTACAAAAAAAATTTTAAAATTAGCTGGACACAGTAGTGCATGCCTGTAATCCCAGCTACTTGGGAAACTGAGGCAGGAGACTCTATTGCACCCAAGAGTTTGAGACTGCAGTGAGCTGTGATTGCACTACTGCATTCCAACCTGGGTGACAGAATAAGACCCTGTCTCTAAAAACAAAACAAAACCAAAATGGTTAAGATGATAAATTTTATGTTATGTGTATTTTACCACAGTTAAAAAAAAATGGATCTTCTTGAACAGGAATATAACACACTTACCATGATGCAGGCCCTTCCAAAAAAAAAAGAGTTGGAAGCAAAACTTCATGAAGAACAGGAAGAAAAAAAAATGTATGCAACCTAAGAGACCCCAGTTGCAGACTATACTAGAAACAAATAGACCAAAGATAAGGCATTTCCTTATGGTGCCAGTGTGAGAAATAAAAAAAAAAAAAAAAAAAAAAAAGAGTCAAACCCTTCAGAAAAGTTCCCTATCCTAATGATGCCGTGATAGCCAATGTTCAAGAAGTTTTGCATTAACAGTTGAGCCCAGTGCAACACTAAGTAATCAGCAATATACCTTTGCCCAACCATTTTCATCAGAATAGAAAATGTCAAACAAGAACTTACTAGTAACATTTCTTTTCAACAGCAGCATTAATGAGGAGTTGTGAGAAGTTCTATAGATTGTATAGATGAATTTGGCAAATGCATTTTGATCTGCAGCAGCTGGGAAACTTACCCAGGAGTCCAACTGCTGAACTGAAGACTTAGTACTCAAATTGGTAGCATTAGTGAGAAGAATGGAGGCAAACGCCAATCAAATAACCAAAGTTCAAAAAGATCAAGTCTGGTTTCTAACAGAAGACAGAGAAGCAGCAGAAGGAACCAAGGGCCACTAAAGAGTCTCTTGATGATGAAAGAAACAGCAGCCGCCATCCTTCTCTAATCACAGAGACCACAAGTAAGGACTCTGCCAAGCAGAGATTTGGAGAAAAAAACAGGAAATGCCTTTACTTACTGAAGGACATACAGACCATACAGAATGCATCACAAAGCAATAGTCTGGGTTGAGATTACTGACTGGTACCAGGTCAGATATTTGATTCAGATAATCTGTACCTCACTAATACAACATTGACAATTTACTTTCCAGTTTTCATATGCTCTTCTGTTGGAATTAAAAACAGGTGTTAAGGGGCAAAAGCTGCATTCCCCAGGCTGCTTCTGTTACTCAGCACAATTAAAAATCAATTTAAATGGAAACCAGGGGCATTTTTAAGAGCTAAGAAGCCACTCCTAGTCTTTTTTTGTTTGAGTGATGTTGTGGTGCTGATATATTACGCTTTGTAAAACAAATTAGCAATTTAAAAAAAATATTTTTTAAAAATAGTTCTTTTATGACTAAGTAAAACTAGATTTATTTCGATTATCAAAATAAAAAGGAATCCAAGGGGCTAAGCACGGTGGCTCATGCCTGTAACCCCAGCACTTTGGCAGCCTGAGGAGGGCAAATCACTTGCGGTGAGCGAATCACTTGAGGTGAGGAGTTTGAGACCAGCCTGGCCAACATGGTGAAACTTCGTCTCTACTAAAAAAAAAAAATAAACAAAAAAAGGAATCCAAAGAAAGAAATAATTGTAATTATTATTTCAGAGTAGTTTCAGGTCTGCTTGGCCTGTCTTTACTTCTTTTTCTAGTCTTTCTCATTGTTTTTACTTTAGTCCAAATCAGTCTTAGAAAGCTAAGGCATTTTCTGCTTCTATCATCTACGTTTTTTAAACGGTATTCCAAAAAATTAAAATATGTATTTATAGAGTGTGGGCTGTGGCTTTCTCTGGTATGAATTAAATGCTTCTTAACCGCAAAAGCAACAGTTCCAATCAGGGACATTGAATTAGATTTTGAATTAGACATTGAATTAGTCTGTTTTTTCCATGCATTGTTATAACTGTGTCTAACATTTTTATAGCTAAAAAGCTGTCCCATCTTACATATTCATCAAGATGTCCAACAGTAAAAGAGAATGGGTCACGGTGGATCCAGTACAAGGGTCATTGTTACACGTCTGATCAGGCATTGCACAGTTTTTCAGAGGCCAAAAAATTGTGTTCCAAACATGGTGAGTTAAAATTTGTTGATTTTCTTATGACTCAATAATTTTTAGAAATGTTTGTTAAGGATGTAATTTGAAGCAATGATTATATTTTTGAAAATATTTTTAAAGCACTTTCCATTTCTAATAGCACTATAAACTAATTGCCCAGTGGTAGGGAAATGGTTAAGCATCTTATGACATAGGAACTCAATGAAATATTGGAATAGCCATTAAAAATGCCAGTAATCCCAGCACTTTGGGAGGCCAAGGCGGGCGGGTCACAAGGTCAAGAGATCGAGACATCCTAGCCAATATGGTGAAACCCTATCTCTACTAAAAATACAAAAATTAGCTGGGTGTGGTCGCACACACCTGTCGTCCCAGCTACTCGGGAGGCTGAGGCAGGAGAATCACTTGCACCCAGGAGGCAGAAGTTGCAGCTAGCCGAGATGGTGCCACTGCACTCCAGCCTGAGTGACAGAGCAAGACCCCATCTCAAAAAAAAAAATTATCAATGTTAATAATAAGTACATGGAAACTAGTAAGTGGGAAGAAGTAGAATTTTAAAGTGGTGGCTGGGCGTGATGGCTGACGCCTATAATCCCAGCACTTTGGGAGGCCGAGGTGGGAGGATCACGAGGTTAGCCATTCAAGACCAGCATGACCGACATGGAGAACCCTTGTCTCTACTAAAAATACAAAAATTAGCTGGGTGTGGTGGTATGCACCTGTAATCCCAGCTACTCGGGAGGCTGAGGCAGGAGACTCGCATGAACCAGGGAGGCAGAGGTTGCAGTGAGTCAAGACTGCGCCACTGCACTCCAGCCTGGGTGACAGAGCAAGACTCCATCTCAAAAAAAATAATAAATAAAATAAATAATAAAAAATAATAAATTTAAAATAAGAAAAGTGGCTAAGTGAACTGCTAAGCAAAACTACTGACGAATTGAAATGGTTTTACCTATAGCTAGACATGCTTAGAAAAAAGAATTAAGAGGTAAAATTTTTGTAACGTTAACTAAGTAGTAAATAAAAATTATAGTTGTTCCACTGCTTGGTTATTAATACATAAGCTTAGCCTCACCAGGGTAACAAATCAAAGTAGTATGGTTGTCCATCCGTTCTGCAATAGGATTGGCCGCATCCTCTGACCACCACAAAGGACAGGGATTTTTGCCTTCAGATTTAGCTATTTTAGAAAGAGTAGCAATGATCGGCTCTTTCCCATGACAAATTTGATCCATAGTCAAACTGTAAAATGACTTCCAGGGAAACTACCTAGAGTATTTCAAAGACCAAAATTTGTTTACCTGCTTCCTTGGGTAGCAAATTAGCCAGGTAGATGGGTGGCATTTATCTAATTTATTCTGATAACCATTGTAGAGACACTTGACTGATTGAAAAATCTTCTAATTACTGGGAACTTTTGTGTGGGAACCATTGGGTGTTATACCTGTATACACATGATGGGAACTGTTGTAAGCTATATGTATGTTTTGAAAGTCAGAAACCTTTTTCTCCTAAAGGAGAAAACAGAGTGGTTTACTGTAAAAATAATATGTAGGTTAAGCACTTCAGACTTGGAGGCATGAGGGTCTGGGTTCAAATTCCAGCTCCCACATATCCTAGCTAAGTGACATTGGGAGGTTATATAACTCTTTCTCTTTTCTCATCTGAACAGTGAGAGAGAGCTCATGGGTAGGCAGTTCCAGGGCCAAAAAAATATTGACAGATAAATAGTTTGAAGAAGCACAAAATTTATTTATACATGTTTGGAAGTGATTTTTTTTTTTGGAAGTACTTATAAAATTTTGACCTAAATACCAGTTTTTAAAAACTGTCTCTGTGTAAGGCTTGAATTTATCAATGATCTTGTTAATAATATATATATTTTTCAAATGGTTAGTTGAGAATAAACTACTTCTCTAGTTTCCATAAAGCTAATTGAGAATTTGTTTTCCTTCAACAGATCAGTCTGCAACTATCATTTCCATAAAAGATGAAGATGAGAATAAATTTGTGAGCAGACTGATGAGGGAAAATAATAATATTACCATGAGAGTTTGGCTTGGATTATCTCAACATTCTGTTGGTAAGTGAAATAATTGTATGTGTAGTGTGCAAAGAGAGTTCTAACTCATCCTAAATAACAAGTCATCCTTGCTAAAGAATGTTAAGTGATGGCTAATTCAGGTGCCTCTTATGGATAAATAAACTAGGTCGCTGGCTGTTCTGGACGGTTATAAATTTTGAATGAATCCATGAGTTAACTTAGCAGTGATGGAAACCACTAATGACACAGAAAATCATGTTTAATAAAGTAGAATCATTCTAGAGGCTTATTTCTGGGATCCTTGGATCAACATCAGGATATTTTCTTCTCAGCAATGTCTGTGTCCCCACAAGGAGCCCATGCCTGCCTTCTCTTAGAGTTCTAGTGTCTGTCACCGCGTGGATTTGCAGCTTATAACTTTGTTGTTCAGACAGTTATCTTCTTGTTATTCCCTTCTCTCTAAGAATATTTTTTACCATTGGTTAAAATTAAATCTTAATAGTAATCTTTAAAAACCGGCTTAGTGTTAGGTTGATGCAAAAGTAATTGCAGTTTTTCCCATTACTTTCGTGCCAACCTATAAAATTGCAGATAATTGATTCAAAGAAAATTTTTGGAAGGATTTTTTAATAAGAAATAGTAGATATAGATAAATGCTTCTTATATGATTCCAAAGTTATTTCATACCAATATTATGTAAATAGGGTTTGGGTGAACTTGGAATTGGTAGAAACAAATTAAGAGTACAAATATGACAGAAAAGAAAGTTTTTTCACATTTTATGCAAAGTTGAATTTTAAATTATTAAAATGTGAATTCTAAAATGTTAAGTACTTGTCAAAAAATACAAGGATTCCAAGTTGTCCAAATGAATCCTAAATCGTGTTTACACTGTCACCACAAGGTGGTGCCACTTCAGCTGGAAAACAAAGATGAAGTCCTGGTGGTGGTGTGGGAGAAGGCTGGGGATGGAGGTTTCGGCACCCTTCGTCTTCCACCAGCATGTCTTTCATGATATGACTTTTTGAAATTAGACTAGGGGAAGTATATGGGTCCTTAGAAATCTCTCCCTCACAAAATAAATGTGCAAGTATTCTACACTTTAATCGAAACACCACATTCTCTATCTGTGTTGTCCAATAGAACTTTCTACAAAGACAGAAATGTTCTATATCTGCACTGTCCAATATAGTAGTCACTGGTCACATGTGGCTCTTGAGCACTTGAAATGTGAGTAGTGCAACTGAAGGACTGATTTTTTTTTCCTTTTTAATGCATTTTATTTTAACAAGTAGCTATCATATTGGACAGCACAGTTCTGATGAGTTACATGAACCCCAGTTTAGTGTCAGTAAACATAGTTATATTTAATTTCTTTCTTCAGACCAGTCTTGGAGTTGGTTAGATGGATCAGAAGTGACATTTGTCAAATGGGAAAATAAAAGTAAGAGTGGTATTGGAAAATGTAGCATGTTGATAGCTTCAAATGAAACTTGGAAAAATGTTGAATGTGAACATGGCTTTGGAAGAGTTGTCTGCAAAATGCCTCTGGGTAAGTATGGAACCTGTCCTTAGGAAACTTTTTGCAGAACAGTCAGGAAATAAATGCACAATCCAATTAGTACAAAATTCTGTACTTGGTCTTGAAGTATTTAGTCCTTAAAGTATATCCAAATATCTTGATTAAGTCATAGAGATTTCCCCCTGAAAAATAGATTACAAGGGACAATAAATGCACAAGATGACTAGGACTCCAGTCTACATTTCATATAATTCTTTCCTAAGAAAAACAGAAGTTGCCAGGGTATTAGGGAAGTAATTTCTTTTAAAATGCTCTTGAGATGTATTTTATTCTATAGTTTGATTATATAAAAGCTTAAAGGTCTACTTCTGCAGTTAATTTGCTTCCTTTCTTCCTAATCCTATAAAACTCATGGTTAATTTTAAAACAATGCAAAACTGGATTTAGTTATTGAAAACATTCAGGGTATCTATAAAAAATCATAATTTGAACTTACATTTCATTATGAATTAATACATAAAATTACCATTAAAATATTATATTAACTTCATTTCTGGAGAAAGAGCTCCAAATTTTTCACAGTAACATTTTTAAAGATCTTGCATAAAAATTTCGCTTCTGGTATGTAAATATTAAAGATAAAACCTCAATTCTAGGTAATCAGTATCCATGTATACACACATTGAGTCAGTAAACAGAGTGTCTACTATATGCCATGCCCTGTTTTGCACACTGGGATGCACCTGAGAACAAGACAGATAAGGTATCTGTTCTCACAGAAATTACAATCTGGTGAAGAAAGAGAAGTAAATAGGTCAATTTTTTGAAGAGAGGAAAATATCAAATTGTTATAAACTCTATGTGATGGAGACTAGGTGGATAGCTACTCTAGGATACCAGGGAAGACGCCTAGAAGCAGGAGACATTGAAGCTAAGATCTAAAAAATCAAGCCAAGCAAATATCAAGGGAAAGGGCATAACAGACAGAGGTACCAGTTGGAGCAAAGAGCCTAGGGCAGAACGAGTTTGCTGAGCGCTCAGGGAAGAACTGACAGGTAGGTGCTAGACATACAGAGCTTTGGAAGCAAGGCTTGAGTTCTGGTTTTATTCTGAGTGGAATGGAAAGCAACTGGAAGATTTGGGGGTTGGGTGGGAGCAGAGTTAGGTTGTTGTAAATCAAAAGTTCTATGTTGGCCATTTTGAGTTATCCATAGAGGGATGAGATGTGTAATGTGCATAGCAATGGTATGTAAAGTCATGGAACAGAGCGAATCCATCTGGGCAGCATGCAGATAAGGGGCTTGGAACAGCAGCTGCACTAAATGAACTCATCTGAGAGGCTTAAATCATTTTGAAGCAAATAATACTTTATTTGGCCCCAGGTAAGTCAATCACAAAAATTTATAGCTTTTAGCGATTTGCTATCAAAGTAGGATAATATACAGGTGGTGATATTCCCAAATTGGTGTTAGGAAGGGAATGTGAGAATAATCACAGCACATTAATGTCTTTGGAAGAAAATTCCTATCTCAATGAAGAGGATTTGAATGAAAAGGAAAACACTTACATTTGAAAAGAAATCACTCAAGTGTTTCTTTTGATCTGATGATGAGTTTGAATTCTATGTTAGTGCTATGAAACAATCAGATTTATTATGTCTGTACACAGCTTACAGGTTTACGTGTGTGACACAACCCATAATGTATAAAATCAATAATGATCACTTTTGTATTCTGTCCTCCAACATCAAACCTTTTCCTGTTCCAGGCCCTGATTACACATCCATAGCTATCGCAGTTGCCACACTAAGTATCTTAGTTCTCATGGGCGTACTGATTTGGTTCGTCTTCCAAAGGCACCGTTTGCACCTGGCGGGCTTCTCAGCAGTTCGATATGCACAAGGAGTGAATGAAGATGAGATTATGCTTCCTTCTTTCCATGACTAAATTCTTCTCAAAGTTTTCTAATTTGCACTAATATGTTACAAAAAATTAGTCACTTAAAATGTTCCAGTGTCAGTATTTACTCTGCTTCAAAGTAGAACTCTTAAGTACTTTTTCAGTTGTTTAGATCTTAGGCATGTGCTGGTATCCACAGTTAATAGCCTGCTAAATGCCATGTTTATCACCCTAATTAATAGAATGGAGAGGACTCCAAAGCTGGAACTGAAGTCCAAATTGTTTGTACAGTAATATGTTTAATGTGCATTTTCTCTATATGAATGTGATTGGTAACTAGGATATGTCTATTTTAATAGAAGTTTTTTTACAAAACCTCTTAGAAAATTAAAATTGGCATATTACTAGGTGACATGTCTACTTTTTAATTTTTAAGAGCATCTGGCCAAATGCAAAATTAGTACCTCAAAGTAAAAATTGAACTGTAAACTCTATCAACCTTGTTTCAAAATAGTCATTTTTAGCAATGGAGAAAAATAAACAATAAGACATGCTTACTTTTTAATTTTAATTTTAATTTTTTTTTTTTTGAGAGTGATCTGGAGTACAATGGCGTGATCCTGGCTCACTGTAAATCTTCGCCTCCCAGGTTCAAGCGATTCTCCTGCCTCAGCCCCCTGAGTAGCTGGGATTACAGGTGCCCACCACCATGCCCGGCTAATTTTTATATTTTTTAGTAGAGATAGGGTTTCACCATGCTGGCCAGGCTGGTCTCGAACTCCTGACCTCAGGTGATCCTCCTGCCTCGGCCTCCCAAAGTGCTGGGATTACAGGCATGAGCCACCGCACCTGGCTTCTGCTTACTTTTTATACAGCAAAATGATTCCTCTTGGCAAAATGCTTCTTATATTATTCCAAAGTTATTTCATACCAATATTATGTAAATATGAAGAGTTTTTTCTGTTTATAACTGTTCATAAAACAATGACTTTTAAAGATTTAGTACTTAACATTTTCTGAAGTGTGGGAACATTATTTTTAGATTGAGTAGGTACCCTGTAGCAGTGTGCTTTGTATTTTCTGATGTATTACATGACTGTTTCTCTTGTAAAGAGAATCAACTAGGTATTTAAGATTGATAATTTTGCAATTTATGTACTTCACATAGCATGTCAACTTTGGACTAAGAATTTTGTTTTACTTTTTTTACACGTGTTAAACAGAGAAAGGGTCCATGAAGGAAAGTGTATGAGTTGCATTTGTAAAAATGAGACTTTTTCAGTAGAACTCTAAACCTTGTGACGACTACTAACAGATTTAAAATTATGAGTGATTAAGAAAACATTGCTTTGTGGTTATGACTTTAAGTTTTGACACCTAGATTATGTTCTTAGTAATAGCATCCACTGGAAAAGGTGAATGTTTTATTCAGCATTTAACTTACATTTGTACTTTAGAGTATTTTTGTATAAAATCCATAGATTTATTTTACATTTAGAGTATTTACACTATGATAAAGTTGTAAATAATTTTCTAAGACAGTTTTTATATAGTCTACAGTTGTCCTGATTTCTTATTGAATTTGTTAGACTGTTAGACTAGTTCTCTTGTCCTATGATCTGTCTACAATTTTAGTCATTAAGACTTTCCTCCAAGAACTAAGCCAAATTGATGTGAAAAGCACAGCTGTATATAATGGTGATGTCGTAATAAAGTTGTTTTATCTTTTAAGTAAAAGTAAAAATGCTGGAGTTGATCCTTATTGAAAAAAAAATCTCTAGATTGGGTTTTTTATGTTAGGCATACAGTACAAGAAATAAATTGACCACCAATTGTGAAGCGAGGCATTTGCTAAGAGATTTTGTGTGCATTTTTTAGAGAATAAATAGGCTGGGGGTAGTGGCTCACACCTATCCCTCTTCACACTTTGGGAGGCCAAGGCAGGGGGATCATTTGAGCCCAGGAATTCAAGTTCAGCATGGGCAACAAAGCAAGACCCCATTTCTACAAAAAATAAAATAATTAGCCAGCTGTGGTGGCACCCATGTGTACTGCCACCTACTCAAGAAGCCAAGGCAGGAGGATCCCGTAAGCCCAGGAGTTTGAGACTACAGTGAGCTATGAACGTGCCACTGAACTCCAGTCTGGGTGACAGAGCAAGACCCTGTTTTGAAAAACAAGTCAATATTGATCCAATTGCTGAATACTGGAGAGGCGAAGTCAGATAAAATTGGATTCTAGGAATTAGGAAACCAATGACCATCTTAGCCAATGGAAATGTAGCAGAGTGGTGAAGCCAGAATCCAGATGGAAGTGAGTTTAAAAGTGAAAGGGAAGGCCAGGTGTGGCACCTCACGCCTATAATCCCAGCACTTTGGGAGGCCGAGGTGGGTGGATCGCTTGAGGTCAGGAGTTTGAGACCAGCCTGCCCAACATGGTGAAACCCCGTCTCTGCTAAAAATACAAAAAAAAAAAAAAAATTAGCCAGGTGTGGTGGTGCATGCTTGTAATCCCAGCTGCTTGGGAAGCTGAGGCAGGAGAATCGCTTGAACCCAGGAGGCAGAGGCAGTGAGCTGAGATTGTACCATTGCACTCCAGCCTGGGTGACACAGCAACGCTCTGTCTCAAAAAAAAAAAAAAAAAAAAAAAAAAAAATTGAAAGGGAAATTAGGAGATGAGGAACATGAGATTTCAAGAAGTATGATGGAGACAGAAAGGAAAGGGACTGGGCCAGAGGGGAAAGAAGGGTTGAAGAAGGGTTTTTTTCTAAAGGGGAAAGAAAGAGGTTCACAAGTTTAGAAGCTGAGAGGAAAAACAAAAACAAAAATAATGGACAGAGAGCAGCTGATGATGCAGTGGGGAGAGGGAATCATTAATGGAAGATCTTGGAGAAGATAAAATGAGAGGGGCAGTCCTAAGCAGAAAGAGGAACTGGTTTGGGTGGGCTGGGGAAGCATGCCTTCTTCTCTGAGGCCACAAGAGAAGAACTGCAGATAAGCATTTGAAGGTGTTTGTCTGTATGTAATGGTCTCCCATTTTCTTGTGTACTAGAAGGCAAGGTCTGCTGAGAAAGATTGGTAGCAGATGGGGTCTTTTAAAAAGTTTAAAAATTTTTTAGAGACAGGGTCTGGCTCAGTTGCCCAGGCTGGAGTGCAGTGGTGCAACTCTAGCTCACTGCAGTCTCGACCTCCAACATTAATTTTTTTTTTTTTCCTAGAGACAGGTGATTTCAATGTTACCTAGGCTGCTCTCAAACTCCTGGGCTCAAGTGATCCTCCCACTTCAGCCTCCCAAAGTGTTGGGATTACAGGCATAAGGCACCACACCTAGCCTGGGATCTTAGCTTGAAAAGAGTAATAAATTTGAAATACTCAATGAGAAAAATAGGAGAGGACACTGACTAAGGTAAAATCAAATACAAGGATTGCAGAAGAGCAATAGAGGGCCCAGATGAAATTAAAAGCCATATTGTTTATAGTGACAGCCATTGGGAGAACTGACTGATTTCCTCCACCTATCCTCAGTTGACTTCAGTAAAGTTGAGGAAAAAGAGAGCATGGGCCGGGCGAGGTGGCTCATGCCTGCAATCCCAGCACTTTGGGAGACCAAGGCGGGCAGATCACTTGAGGTCAGGAGTTCAAGACTAGCCTGGCCAACATGGTGAAGCCCCATCTCTACTAAAAATACAAAAAACTTAGCCAGGTGTGGTGACGTATGCCTGTAATCCTAGCTAGTCGGGAGGCTGAGGCAGGAGAATTGCTTGAACCCAGGAAGTGGAGGTTGAGGTGAGCTGAGGTAGTGCCACTGCACTCCAGCCTGGGCAACAGAGTGAGACTCTGTCTCCAAAAAAAAAAAAAAAAAAGCATGAAGAAGAAAGTGGAGACCGCAGGTTCTGAGTTGGCCAGGTGAGCACACCAGAGGAACAAGGGGACAGAGGATGTGGTATCCCAGCTGGGTGGAGAAGGGAGAAAGAAAAGGCTGAGAAAAATGCAGGCAAGGGCCTGAAGTCTGGCATGAGTCAAAAGAGGACATAAGTTGGAGTGAGAGTGAAGGAAAAATTAAGGGTATGAGGTGTAACTGGAGAGTAAATTGGAGAGTGAAATATAACAGTACCCACATACAGGCAATAAGTAGTCTATTTCATCAGATTAGCATCAAAAATGAGGCAGTGTGCACCAGAGTTAACAATAAAATAATATAATTTTCTTTAGTCCAAATGACTTAAAATGACAGTGTTAAAATAAGTTTTGCCTTAAATAGATTGATTCATTAGGATGTCAATTCTATTGGTAAATGTAACCAATATTTGAAAAGTAGCTTAACACAAAGAAAACCACATTGATAAAATATACTTTGGTGCCTGAGGTGGGTTGGAAGAGATAACTTTCACAATTACATGATTGCTTAGAACTGTCCATTTTTACTTCTGTAATTAGGAAGGCAAAAGAGTCCGGAATCAAGATGTGTCAATATTCCAATGTAGAGTACCTTTGGAAGGATTCGCTCTGGTCTGGAGTTTGGTATATAATAAACCCATTATTGGCAGCCTGAGAAGAAGAATGGAAGTAAATAAGTTAAGCAAGACCTTAATACTTTGGCAAAGGGGCAGAACCTGGAATAGGTGGGAGAGTCCAGCACAGGACCTGGGCTCTGGTTCATTTGTTAGCATTCTCTGTGAGCCCACAGGGAATCACATCCCTTCTTTGGGTCACTCAATTTCCTTACTAGTAAATGAAGATGACCCCTACCACATCTAACACTCTATGACTCTCCTTATAGACCCCGTGGGTCAAATTTCCTTGGTGTAACCACTCTGGATTATCAGAAGTGTGGAAAGGGTTAGATTTTATTTTTTAAAAAAAGAGTAATTTTTGAGCAGTTATAGATGTATACAAAAAATGTAGCAGAAGGTATAGAGTTCCCATGTACCTCCTTACACATACCCCAGTTTCTCCAATTATTAACATCTTGCATTAGCAGGTACATTTGTTACAGTGGATGAGCCAATATTGACAAATTATTAACTAAAGGCTATTGTTCACACTAGGGTTCATCTTTGTTTTGTGCATTCTAAGGGTTTTAACACATATATAGTGATACATATCTACCATTACAGTATCCTACAGAATAATTTCATAGCTCTAAAAATCCTGTGTTCCATCTATTCATTCCCTCTTTCTTCCCACCCCTGCCCCTGGCAACCATTTATCTTTTTACTGTCTCCATAGTTTTGCCTTGTCTAAAATGTCATATAGTTGGAATCATATAATATATAGTCTTTTCAGATTGGCTTCTTTCTCTTAGCAAAACATATTTAAAGTTCTTCCATGTCTTTTTGTGGCTTGATAGCTTATTTGGTTTTAGTACTGAATAATATTTCATTGTTTGGATGTGCCATCGTTTATCCATTCACTTATTGAAGGACATCTTGGTTGCCTCTAGGTTTTGGCAATTATGAATAAAGCTGCTATCAACATTCATGTGCAGGTTTTTGTGTATATGTAAGTTTTTAACTCATTTGGATAAATACCAAGGAGTTGTGATTGCTAGATGGTATGGTAAGAGTACATTTAGTTTTGGAAGAAGCTTCTAAACTGTCTTCCAAAGTGGCTGTCCCATTTTGCATTTGCACCAGCACTGAATGAGAGTTCTTTTTGCTCCACATCTTCGCCAACATGTGATCTTGTTAGCGTTTTTGGATTCTGGTATCTAATAGGTATGTAGTGGTATTTCATTTTTGTTTTAATATACAATTCAGCAATTACATATGATGTTGAGCATCTTTTCATCTATTTGCCATTATATAACTTCTTTGATGAGGTGTGTATTCAGATCATCTGCCCATTTTTTTTAACTGGGTCATTTGTTTTCATGTTGTTGAGTTTAGACTTGATTTTTTAGAACTCTTTTGCCAATGATATGAGGCTTAAACAAGCACCCTTGCTTGACCCTGGCTGGTGTTGTCCAGAGGCCCTCATGAGTGAAGTATAATTGCACAGTTTATGCATACATTGTAGCAAGCATAGCTTAAAGACTCTTCATCCAGGAGCTGGTAACAGAAAAGCTGTCGAAGAGACATAGTTCACTGAAAAGAGTCTTTGAAAAGGAGGATTCTGGCCAGTAGATCCAAAGGAGAAGGCTGGCAAACGCCACCTTAACCAAGTGATCCAAGTTAACATCAGTGATGAGACATCGACATCTTGTCCTTCTCGAGCAGGTACATCACTTCTGGGGTACTCTTGCCAAAAAAGCGCAACCTGAATCAAATCAGGAGGAAACGTCAGACAAAATGAAACTGAGGGACATTCTACAAAACGACTGGCCAGTACTTTTTAAATGTGGTTTGATCGTGAAAGAAAAAGAATGACAGAGAACTGTCCTAGATTAAAGGGAGACTAAGAAGACACGACATCTCAATGCAATGTATGATCCTGGATTGAATCCCAGAACAGAAAAGGACCCTTAGAGGGGCAATTAATGAGATGCGGTAAGTGCTGTAGATTAGCTAATCGCATTATACCAGTGGGAGTGTCCTGTGTTTGATCACTGCACTGGCGTTATATAAGATGTTAATATTTAGAAAAGCTGGCTGAAGGGTTACGGAAATCTCTTGTGCTGTTTTTGCAATATTTTCGAAAGTCCTAAGTTATTTCGGTTCAAATTAAAAGTTTAAAAAACAAGAATTAGAAGCTCCAGAAGGCCGCGCGCCAGCTGCTCCTGTGGGACGGAGCACACAGGTCCTCCTGGTGGGAGCCCCCCGTGCCGTTCACGCTCCGCCCGGCGGGCATTGAACCCTCACCCGAGAAGCACCGCCCCCGCTCCCGCCTCGCCCCGCCCCGCCCCGCCCCGCCCCGCCCCGCCCGCTCCGCTCCGCTCAGGCCGCGCCACCGCTGACGCCCCCCGGCACCCGCCGTCATGCCCCTGGCCGCGCCGCCCGCGCTCCTGCTGCCGCTGCTGGGGCTCGCAGCTGCTGCCGTCGCGGGTAAGCCCGTAAGCCGTCCCTCGCCGGGACCGCGCGCGACCGCCTTCGCCCCCTTCCCAACGCACACTCTTCGTCCTCGCGCACCCGAGGGCATCCCGCCCTTCCCTGCACGACCGTCCCCCGTGGGTCCTGGCTCCGGGTCACCTCTCACCCGCCTGCCCTCGGGGAGGGGAGGTGGCCGAGAATACGGGAGGGCCCTGTCTTCCTTCGAGTCCACATCCTCAGCGCAGACCCCACTCCGCGGGGAGGGAACCCCCAAATTAGGCCGATTGGCTGGAGAACTGAGGGACTTGGAGTTGCACGACGGGCGCCGTTTCAGGTCCATTTCAGGCTGAAATGAGAAGCGGGGACATTGGCGGCGATTTCCCCAGCTGGTGCGCGGCCGGGGTGGGGTTGCTGGGATGGGGGTGGGGGCGGAGGAAGCAGGCCCTCTTTTGCAAGCAGCGCTGTTTGTCTAGTTGGTTGGTGTTCAAGTTGTTGAAACAGGAAAACAGTTCAGCCAAATAACCCCTGGATGGAAGAGGAACGGGAACAGGCCAAGCTTGGATTTCACTGAAATCAAGGGGTTTTAAAGTTCTAGTCTGCTGTTGTGCAAGTGACATCTGAAAAATCACACACGTGACCACTCACTCACAAAATGACTTGTGAGGAAAATGCACAATTCTATTGATTGTTTTTTTTTTTTTTTTTTAATTTCCATACAAGCATGTCAAAAATATGTGGATGGGGAGACTGGAGAAGGGAGACTTCCAAAAACACCACTGACTGAACAATTCCGGGAATTAAAGAGCAAAATAAACAAGAACTAAATTAGTACTTGTGTGGGCTTAAATAAAGTGCAAGAGATTTAAATAACATGCAAGAGATTCCCCCCCAACCTCGGCCCCGAATTTCACTGCCTTTTTATAGTAAGTGCCTGTTCAAAGTCTGCTGACAGGAATATTTCAGTGGACCTCACTGCTGGAGGCAGCAGCAGCTCAGAACTTGCATACAAACCCAAGGTTCCTTTCTTGAAAGCTTTTGTGGACCAGCATTTATGACTGGTTATGCCACTTGCTGCCTGTCAAAGGGGCAGAAACAAGATGTGCCCATGTTCACACTGTTCAGACTGGGAACATTAATTTTGTCTAAGACAAAGCTGGGCTGTCTCTGAACCCTTCTTCTGCACACCCTCATTTTGCAAGCCAGTAACATCTCAACTCTCATGTAAACCACCCTCTGCGAGGCTGTGCATTTGTACTTTAGGCTAGTCGAATTTTCTTGTCAGATTTTTCTTTCTTGTCAGACTTTTAAAGAAAATCAGTTTCTAGATTTTGGTATGTCTCTTCTTCAGTGAAGCTGTTTTGACCAGCAATAGAGGGCAAATTTCCCTTTGGAAATTTTTGTGCATTTCCTTTGATAAGTCCAGTGTGGATCAATAGGCTTTTCAAGAGCTTTAGAAAAGTGCATGATGAATAAATTAATGTTGTTAATTAATCAGCTTCTCTCAGTCAGGAAGCTTTAAGGATTAATTTAGAAATGAGTGTGAGCTTTGACCTAGCTAGTTAACCAACTTATCTGCACTTCAGTAAAACAGAGATAATACTTACCTCACGGGGCTATTGGGAGCATTAAGTGGAAACTCCACGTCTAGTCCCTGTTACAGGTGTGGTTCATCTTGATTTCCTTCCCTTTATTCTCTTCATACAAAATGAAGGGTAATTGTTGCAACCAGAAAACATATGAATACCACCTTATGTGTATTGGATGTTTATGGTTACTGAGCACATTCATATACATGCTAATGTTATAGGGCTGAAAAACTAAGTGTGTTTTTCATAATACTTTACAAATCTCCCATCCAAGCAAGATCAGGGGTCATATTTGGCTTAGAACTAAGTCAAGAAAGAGTTTGTTGCTGAATACCAAGATCTTAATAGAAAAGCTCTTATGATGTTGCATAATAAATATGGGTATTGCATATAAATGTGATATTGAAATGGAAATCATTGTTATTTTCTGTCATTCTGGAGGTTATTAGTGAAGTGATCTTATGTTGTTCTTTGCTATTATTTTGAAAATCACAGTGGACAAAACATTCTTTAAATTCCTGAGTGAAAATCCATGGCATCTCTTTAAAAAGTTTTTCTGTAAGGGTGCTTAAGCACATAGTAGATGATCAGTATGTGTTTATTGGTCAGTGGTTTCCTATGCCTGGCATGAGATAACAAGCATGTTCTGAGTAAGTCCTCATTCCGTGATCATCATGTGGATCGGAATCTAGGGAGTTTGAATTGCCATGTCCTACAAGCCTTAGATGAGGTGCCTCTGCCTTCTTCCCTGATGTCATCTCTTACCATCCTTCCTGTCATTCACTCTGTGTATCCATGGAGTAAACAGTATCTGGGTACTCCAACGCCTCTGGTCCTTCTGTGCACACCGCCTTCCTGCAGTCCTTGGCATGGCTGCCCCTACCTCCACCATTCAGATCTCTGTTCATATGTCACCTTCTCCAAAGCCTCCCTGAACACCCACATTCTCCATCACATCTCCATGTTTTATCTTTTCCAAGCCTTTCTGAATGCATCGTGTTTATTCATATGTCTTGCTTGTTGCTTCTCTTACCAGAGGGAAGCTCCATAATAACAGAGATTTTACCATCTCGTGGATTTTTGTTTTGTTTGATTTGTGTACCTGCACTTTATTCTAAGTTATAATAAAAGGATGAAAAATTTAGGTGAGTTATTTAAAAAGGAGGTGGGATAAGTGGATTGCAATTTTTTTTCAAATTATATTACCTCTGCTATGCACTCATTTCATAGATTGAATTCAAAGCCTTAAATCATCTTAATCTACTGATGCCACCTTTTCTTTCTTTCTTTTTTTTTCCAAGATGGAGTCTCACTCTGTCACCCAGGCTGGAGTGCGGTGGTGCAATCTCGGCTCACTGCAACCACTACCTCCTGGGTTCAAGCAATTCTCCTGCCTCAGCCTCCCGAGTAGCTGGGATTACAGGCATGCGCCACCATGTCTAGCTAATTTTTGTATTTTTAGTAGAGATGGAGTTTCACCATGTTGGCCAGGTTGGTCTCAAACTTCTGACCTCGTGATCTGCCCACTTCAGCCTCCCAAAGTACTGGGATTACAGGGGTGAGCCACCGTGCCCGGCCTGATGCCACCTTTTCTGACTCTTGTGTATGGCACAGTTATGTTTCAGGGGAAATTATCTCAGATTAAATATTAGAGTATTTTAAAATAAATTTTGAAATGTTAATGTTTATTTTTCTTCCAATGAAAAAGTGAAATTACAATTAGGTATTATTTCAGGACTTCTTTTACTGTTGAGAATCTTTTAACAATTTGCTTATGTGTTGAAAACTAGTTTTGCAGCAAGATTACTTTCCATAATTTTTATTGTGCATATCAAGTATTTCATTCCTTTTGTGGGTTTTTTTTTGTTTTTATTTTTTTGAGACAGGGTCTCACTCTGTCACCCAGGCTAGAGTGCAGTAGTGCAATCATGGCTCACTACAGCCTTGACCTCCTGGGCTCAAGTGATCCTCCCACCTCAGCCCCCCGAGTAGCTGGGACTACAGGTGCATGCCACCATGCCCTGCTATTTTTTTTTTTTTTTTTTGTAGAGGTGGGGTCTCACTTTGTTGCCCAGGCTAGTCCCGAACTCCTGAGCTCAAGTGATCCTCCTACCTCAGCCTTCCAAAGCTCTGGGATTACAGGTGTGAACTGCCACGCCTGGCCTGTTTTAGATTTTGAGGGCAAATCTTGAGACCGAATCTTTAAAAAAATAGACCAGTGATGCCCAAAGAGAAAGGTACAGATTAACAATGGCACACCCTTCTATGAAAAAATATTATTCATAGCCCTTCTGAAGAGGGAAGTGATGGGAGAATATGGAGATGCATGTCTTGAAAGCTAGATTGGGAAGAGTGATATGGAGAGGGGATGGGGTGTCAGAGTGCCTCAGTTTCTTTGGGATTCAGAGAGATCTTGCAGCTCAGAGTACAGCCACAGAATCTCTGGATTAGTCAGGGACTTGGAACAGCCACTCCCTCCTCCATACATATAAATGTAATAAATAGCCCCTCTTCTTCATCTGTCTCTGCCACAGTTGCCCTTGCAGAAGTTATGTGACTACAACTCATATCTTAATGGGAGAGGAGCAAAGGTCTTATTATTGACAATGATAACAAAAAAGAAGTCTTTGCCTTTTCCTTCATTAATGTTTAGAACAAGTATGTCCCAAGAATCACTTCCTCATGCTGTGCCTGTTTTGTCTGTTTGTTTGTTTTTAAAAAAGAGAGAACTTATAAAGGAACCGAGAGTTCTATTAGATTTGACTGGTAATGCAAAGTATTCCTGTGGATATGATACTGTCTTCTATTAGCACATGACAATTTTAGGCAGAGGATCTATATAGAAACTTTTGGAGTTGTGCTAAGTACAGCTTCTAAAATATTCATGAGGCTCCTAAATTTCTGTACATATTAAAGAATTATAAAATTATAAAATCCCTAAGGGTCATTTAAGTGCATTATTAATCACAACCTATCATTCAGGACTGCTGTGAAGAAATAAGAGTCATAGAAAGGCCCTTTGCAGAGAGCTTAATGGGCAGGTTTTTAATTATATTAGGACTATAGCAAACATACTTAGCGTTGAAGACGACTTCGTTTAGCCTTTTGCTCATGAGGTGCATGAACGTCAACAACTCTCCTCACAGGAGTTGTCCAGCCTCTATTTGAACCCTGTTCTTCTCCAAGTACAAATATACCTTTTGAGTAGTGCTTAAAATTTGTTTCTGGGGCACACAGTCTGATCTATAGCATGAGAAAAGGGGTTCCATGTTGAATTAACTGGAGTTACTGCTAATGCTGAAATCAGCCTAAGGAGAAGACAGTTGAAAGTTTTGGGGAAGTGAGTCAACAGTCTGTTTTCTCTTTTTCTATACACATCCTGTTAAAAAAGTTTTTTTTTGTCTTGTCACATGCAGATGCTCCTCGACTTAGAATGGGGCTATATCCCAATAAACTTGTAAAGTCAAAAAATCATAAGTCGTCCATCATTAAGTTCAGGACCATTTCTGTATTACTTAGTTATTCATCAATGGTCTTTGAGTAGCTGGTTATCATTATCATCATCATACTCATTCCCATACTGTGCAAACACAGTAGCTTTGTGTTTGCTACTCCCTCTGTTTGCCTGAAATATCCATGTGACTTTTTCCCTCCTATCTTTTCGGGGACACACACCACACACACACACACACACACACACACACACACCACACACACACACACACACACACACACACACACACACAGAGTTGGTTCTCTGTTTCTCTGGAGAACCCTAATACAATAACCAGTAGGATAATACAGTGTGACAATCAAGGCTGGATTATATGAAGCACTGCATGTCCACCTTTGCCCTCCTTTGAATCACTCACTCTGGGAGAAGCTACCTGCCATGTCATAAGGACCCTCAAGCACCCCTGTGTAGAAGTCCACGTGGTGAGGAACTGTGGTGTCCTGCCCACAGCCAGTACCAGCTCACCACCCATATGAGTGAGCCTCCTTGAAGCTGACCTACTAGCTCCAGTTCAGTATTCAGATGGCTGCAGCCCTAGCCAGCATCTTCACTGTAACTTCATAGAGACCCCAAGCCAGAATCACCCAGACAAGCAACTGCTTCTGAATTCCTGACCCTGAGAAACTGTGTATAATAAGTGTTTCTTGTTTTAAGCTGCTCATTTTTTTACATAGCAATAGACCACAATACA
This sequence comes from Macaca mulatta, assembly GCF_049350105.2. Lineage (NCBI taxonomy): Eukaryota > Metazoa > Chordata > Mammalia > Primates > Cercopithecidae > Macaca > Macaca mulatta. Next base: position 64,623,288 of record NC_133417.1, on the reverse strand, counting down.
CCATCTAACATATTATTTTACGTATTTGTCTTCCTTTTGCATATCTGCCTCAACTAGAACATAAATTTCCAGGAGGATAGGAATTTTTTTCCTTTTTGTTCACTGTGGAATCCCAAGCACCTAGCACAATTTTTTAACAGCAACCCCCTCACATAGGTACTGTTATTCCCATTATACAGATAAGGAAACCGGGACACAGTAAGGTTAAATAACATGTCCAAGATTGTGTAGTCAGAGCCAGACTTTTCTCTACAACCTAATGGGCTTAACCAGAGTCCTGTATTGACCCACTTCTATGCATCCCTTCCAGTGTTATATTCAAGGCGGAAGGATAGTTATTATTGAGAATACAATTAGATCTCAGACATGATCTTTGCTGTCGTGGAGTTAACAATCATTTGGGAAAGCAGGATGCATATCAGATAGCCGCTAAATAAAGCAGGATCTAATGAGTGCTATGTAAACGTGGATAGGCCGTCAGAGGGTAACACATTGCCTTTTCCAAAGAAGAATGACTACCCATAGTTCTTATGATTTGTGCCATATTATTTTCAAAACCCTAGCCACAACTAATTGGAATAAGGATAATTTCCTTAATCAAAAGCTGACTACTCTAGGTAGGCATCAGCCCAATATGGGGCCTAGTATATAAGCCTATTTGACTGTTGAGATAGTATCCTCAGTTTTCTTATTGGCCACGTATCTGTACAATAAATCTATCATCTTGTAGCCTGAGCATGTCTTTAGTCCTTGTTGCCAGAAAAGGCCTCTCATGCATAATGCAGTTTAAAAGTCCTACAGATGTTCAGAGGAGTCATAGGTTAGAGGAAGATAAGGCTGAGACACTTCATGGAGAATTGACACATGAGCTGCCGCTGAAATAAGCATATACTTTAATCAGTGTTTTAGAGATCATATCTTCGAATCGTTTTAATTTATAAAGTATAAGAACTACATGTTTTCACAGCATGCCAGGAGCAAAAGATAAAAAAAAAGAACTATAAGTGCTTGACTTGGGTGTTGATTATATTTTTGTGGACTTATTACACATATTTTATTTTATATAAATGGTATTTCAAAAATTCATTCATTTTTGTATATTGTCGAGTTGTTATAAGTAGAAAACAGTATCTGTAGTTTTGACTAGAAATAATACAAAAGTGCATTTCTGAACCTGTGGTTCAATAATTGCCAATGATTTATAAAAGTGTTTCAGATGTCATTCAGTGTGGTAATGCAGTCTGTTTCCATTTCATTTTTTAAAAAATCCATAAGGTAAAAGAAAAAGAGCAATAAAAGGAACCAGACGAAAGTAAAAGAGGGAAAAAAGAAGAGAAAGAGTAATCGAAGTTTGTAATTTAGAGCCTCTGCCCTTTTGACTTTCAGTTTGAGTTTTATTCTGGAAATGACTGCTGTGTCCTCTGTCATGTCTCTGGCAGCAGAGAGGGGAAGGAGGGAAGAAATCTGCCTTTACATCCTAGTTCACTCATTCAATGAATATTTATGGAGACCTTACTAGGTACCTGTAACTGTGCTTTTTATCATACACCCTCTGCCTGGATTCTTTTTTTGAGACGGAGTCTGGCTCTGTCGTCCAGGCTGGAGTACAGTGGCCGGATCTCAGCTCACTGCAAGCTCCGCCTCCCGGGTTTACGCCATTCTCCTGCCTCAGCCTCCCGAGTAGCTGGGACTACAGGCGCCCGCCACCTCGCCCGGCTAGTTTTTGTATTTTTTAGTAGAGACGGGGTTTCACCGTGTTAGCCAGGATGGTCTCGATCTCCTGACCTCGTGATTCGCCCGTCTCGGCCTCCCAAAGTGCTGGGATTACAGGCTTGAGCCACCGCGCCCGGCCCTTCTGCCTGGATTCTAAGCATTATACCTGACACGTAGAAGTTGCTCAGCAAATGTCTGATATGGATGATGGGTAGATAGGTGACCAGTTGTTGATAACTTGTTGAAAAGTATAAAAGATGGAATTTTGCATCTCACTATCATGGAGTAGAAGACTAATACTCCCATTAAGAACAACTAGAAAATCTAGATTAAATTCCTGGAAGTGGATTTGAAGGAATAAGAGTTTCTCTGAATAAAGACCAGATTTTCAAAGAAGGTGGCAGAAATGTGTAATGAACCTGAGATGGCTGAATGCTATTTCTCAGGGAAAGGATCTACCTGCTCCATATACAGACTTTCAACCAAGTGTCTTGTTTTCAGACCTTCCTCCTACAAAGCTGTCTGGCTTCTCCAATTCCTGACTCTATTCTGGACTTCTTTGCTTTGCAAATGTTGGTATCATGTAATTTTATAGCCAGATTGTTTTAATGTTTCATAATGAACATTTTCCCAAAGCAAAGTGTTTGCTGCAAAACAACCGTATCTTTAAGCCAGCATTGTGGGAGAGTTCTAGATTCCTACCAGAGTTAAACCCAAGGTAGTCATATGTGTAATTCAAGTGCTTATAAAACAGCTGGAAGGAAAAAAAACTTGGATATAAAATAAATTTAGGTGGGTCACAGTGGTTCTGGAGCCTAGGCTTAAAAATGCACATCTTTATAATAAACAAAAAGAGACCAAGATAGAGGTGAAGGAGATGTCCCCTTAGAGCAGTAGAGGAAGAGTTATGGTTCTATTTCATTGAACTACTTTAAAGAATCTACTTTGATGAGGTGTTAAATTAAGGACATTCATAAGAACATCAGTCTTGTTTTCCTGTGCAATATGAAAACTTGTGTGAATATTTATAAGCTAGCAACTTCTTTTTCTCTTCTGTTCTTAGAGGTATAATTTGAACAACAGGGCCTTGTAAAAGTCTGAAGACTTTTGAAATTGTTAAATACTGCAAAGATAACCTTCAAACAGAAGTGTGTAATCCTGATTGGCTGTCTTCTAGATAGTTTGTTGCCTTGAATTCCTAAACAACCTAAAAACTTGTATCTTTGCTCTGTAAAGTCAGAAGAGAATCATTGGCACATTTCTCTTTTTCCGTATGTATAATGGAGAGAAACAAATTCCTGTTACACTGGTTGATTTCTTATTTTAATAAAGATTTAACAAAGGAAATTGCCTTTGTGTGTGTGTGAAAATTTAATATCTAATATCCTTATCTTTGGGAATTCATGTAATTCTTTTTCTCAAGTTATTTAACAGTGTTCTTCTTTTTTCTACATAGACTGTCCTTCATCTACTTGGATTCAGTTCCAAGACAATTGCTACATTTTTCTCCAAGAAGCCATCAAAGTAGAAAGCATAGAGGATGTCAGAAATCAGTGTACTGACCATGGTAAAAGGCTTATTCTTTTCTGTTTGTTTTTTCACAAATTAGTAAACAGTGTTCATTAATTTCTTTAAAAACTGATTTTGTCACATCTGACTTTTAACTGGGTCCTAAGATTTAATGTACAACTTTTATTTGACAACACACAAGCTACAGGCAGTGGAATTGGGTATATATTTAATCCTGGAGTTGAAAGACAGTTGTTGGACAATATGGTCCAAAGCAGGGTCTATTTAACATGCATATCCTGTGACAGGCACTGTGGTTAAGCACACCATATACTTTACCTGGCTTTAATTATCATAACAAACCTATCAAGTAGTGTATTATCATCATTTTATTGAGAGATGAAATTAACTTCAGTTATTTGTTCAAGGTAACACAGGAAATAATTGACAAAGCCAGGATTTTAACCCAGGTCTGTTAGATTTTAGGCTTAGAGTTCTTAATCACTTAGTTATTCTCCTGGAAAGTGCTGAAGTCAGATTACATAGGACCATGAAGTAAGACTGTAGTAAAAAAGAGTATATCAAGGAAAAATTATAAAAAGGCGATTTGCTAGAGCATACACTCAGTGTTCTCTAGGAAATAGATTTATAACTTCACATTGTAAAATATTTGAAATAAAAATATGTTTTTTTTTTTTTTTGAGACAGGATCTTGCTCTGTCACCCAGGCTTGAGTGCAGTGGCATGATCACAGCTCACTACAGCCTTGAACTCCTGGGTTCAAGTGATCCTCCCATGTCAGCCCTCTGAATAGACAGGACTACAGATGTGCGCTATTTTGTTTGTTTGTTTGTAGAGACGGGGTTTCACTATGTTACCCAGGCTGGTCTGAAACTCTTGGCCTTAAGTGATCCTCTCACCTTGGCCTTCCAAGGTGCTGGGATTATAAGTGTGAGCCACTGCATCCAGCCAAAAAATGTCATTTTTTAAAGACTGTGCTTGGAGGCTATTTATATATTTGGCTATTGGGCCCAATTGAGCCTCTAATTATTTTGACACTTTTTTTTTTTTTTGAAATGGAGTTTCACTCTTGTTGCCCAAGCTAGAGTGCAGTGGTGTGATCTCAACTCACTGCAACCTCTGCCTCCTGGGTCCAAGCGATTCTCCTGCCTCAGCCTCTGGAGTAGCTGAGATTACAGGGGTGCACCACCATGCCTGGCTAATTTTTTGTATTTTTAGTAGAAACAAGGTTTCACCATGTTAGCCAGGCTGGTGTCGAACTCCTGAGGTCAGGCAATCCACCTGCCTCGGCCTCCCAAAGTGCTGGGATTACAGGCGTGAGCCACCGTGCCCAGCCTAAAGGTGCTTTTTATTACTGTTATATTCTTCAACAATAACATTTGGAAGAATGTTTCAAACTGTATTAGGGATACCTTAATCAAAATCATATACATTTATTATAGAAGGAATAAATGTAAACACTGAAATTATTAATCTTATTAAAGTGCCACATAGTACTTAATACATATATGTTGTTTCCCTTTGAGAAAGTCCTACATGAACATCGGCTCTGTGAAAACAAGACGAAATTTCCAACATGCCAATATGGTTTTATTTCAAGGCAGCTGAAATAAAATAATAGCAATTCTGCTGGTATTAGAATATTTTTAAATCAAGTTTTCCCCTGCAACTATTTTCTTTCTTTCCTTCCTTTTCCTTTTTCTTTTCGTCTTTCTCTCTCTTTCTCTCTTCCTTCCTTCTTCTCTTTCTTTTTCTTTTTCTTCTCTCTCTTTTTGTTCATTCTTTCTTTCCTTTTTACATTTTTTTTTAATGGATTCTCAGTCTGTTGCTCAGGCTGGAGTGCAGTGGTGTGATCTCAGCTCATTGCAACCTCTACCTCCTGGGTTCAAGCAATTCTCCTGCCTCAGCCTCCTGAGGAGCTGGGATTACAGACACGTGCCACCAGACCCAGCTATTTTTTTTTTTTTAATATTTTTTTGGTAGAGACAGGATTTCATCATGTTGGCCAGGCTGCTCTCAAAGTCCTGACCTCAGGTGATCCACCCGCCTCAGCCTCCCAAAGTGCTGGGATTATAGGCATGAGCCACCGCGCCCGGCCCCTACAACTGTTTTCTATCCCTTAAAAAAAAATTATATTAGGTATACTGAGACATAAACGTAATTTCAATGACATAAATCATATTCAAGGCTGAGAGCCAAGACATGTCCCTGTAACCTTATTAGCTTGTATGAACCGTAAGATCAAAGTTCATTGTCCAGCTCTAATATATATAGAAAGTTAAGCAACTATTTATTATTTTTATTTACCTAGTGATTTTCACTGATTCTAGAATATGCTGACTTTTTTCTCTTTAAAATAATTTCAGGAGCGGACATGATAAGCATACATAATGAAGAAGAAAATGCTTTTATATTGGATACTTTGAAAAAGCAATGGAAACGCTCAGATGATATCCTACTAGGCATGTTTTATGACACAGATGGTAAGTGATATTTACCTCGTGGGACGTGACTTTGTTCTTTTTTAATGTAGTAAAACTGATGGCTCTTCAATTCTCTAGTTCAAGTTGATGATTCCTGTGGCCTCCAGGTGTTACATTTTCAGTGTGCGGCTATGATCGTACCACAGCTTGTATCTGCATAGCTCAATGAGTTACACAGATGAAAGCCACAGTTGATTCTTGTCTGGATTAAAATGTGGCTCTAAGGCTCAGTATTTTTGTAATATAGCATGATCATAAAAGTTAGTATTAGCATCTGCAACTAATAGGCTAAGGATAGAGTAAATTATCACGGTTCTATTATATAAATGTATTTATCATCACTGTAGACAAATATAAAGTACGTATGTAAACATTTTCAAGTGAAATGAAATTACTAAGGTTACTACTAACATTTAACTATTTTTCTTGACTTTTCCCATAAGAATATTATACATATATATATTTTTGCAAAAACTGAATCATCTTCAGAAACCTCTTAAATCGATAGCTTTTGATGATTTGGCTGTACACAGGATATATTCCTCCTTCTAATTTTAATCCTACAACCAAAAGTTTAGACCAGACATACCTTAGTAACTTTCCACCTTTAATCCTACACGCTTTTCGACTTGAACACCTTTTAAAACTGTCATAATGTTGAAAATATTCCTTAATTGACAGATGCGAGTTTCAAGTGGTTTGATAATTCAAATATGACATTTGATAAGTGGACAGACCAAGATGATGGGGAGGATTTAATTGACACCTGTGCTTTTCTGCACATCAAGACAGGTGAATGGAAAAAAGGAAATTGTGAAGTTTCTTTTGTGGAAGGAACACTATGCAAAACAGCTAGTAAGTATGACTGAAGGTGTTTTTCCATTCTAGGAGGGGCAGGGAAAGTAGGGCTGGTTTTAAAATAATTTTGAGATAAGTATGCCTCAATAAATAGGATAAGGCTAGGCACGGTGGCTCACACCTGCAATCCCAGCACTCTGGTAGACTGAGGCGGTGGATTCCTTGAGTGCAGGAGTTCCCAGCTTGAGCAACATGGCGAAAACTCATCTCTACAAAAAATACAAAAATCAGCTGGGCATGGTGGTGTGCACCTGTGGTCCCAAATACATGGGAGGCTGAGGTGGGTGGATCAATTGAGCCTGGGAGGTTGAGGCTGCAGTAAGCGGTGAATAAGTCATTGTACTCCAGCCTGGGCAAAGAGCAACACTCTGTTTCCAAAAAAAAAAAAAAAAAAGAAAGAAAAGAAAAGAGAATAAGACTTCAGAATATATTAATAGGATGGTTTGCTCTTAAGTCTCTTGGAACTCAAATTATAATTCTCTTACATTTAGGAGATAAGGCCAGATCACATGAAATAGGCATACTTTTATTCTATCTGCTTAGTGTTTGCAAGAGGTCAAAAATTTCTTGTTTAAAGGAATTATTATAATCTCTTTGCATGTGATTTAAGTGAGCAGAAGTGGTGAAGAATAATCATGTATAATTCTAGAATTCTCGTGTTACTTTACAGGGAATTCGATTCTCCATAAGAACATCCTTTGTTTAGGCAAACAAAAACTACATCATAGTTTATAATTCATTTGGAATTAAAATGTTTTCTTCTGACCCATCAGAAGTTTTTTTTTTTTTTTTTTTTTTTTTTGAGACGGAGTCTCTCTCTGTCCCCCAGGCTGGAGTGCGGTGGCGCAATCTTGGCTCACTGCAACCTCTGCCTCCCGGCTTCAAGCGATTCTCCTGCCTCAGCCTCCCGAGTAGCTGGCACTACAGGCAGCTGGCACTACAGGCACCTGCCACCACGCCCGGCTAATTTTTATATTTTTTAGTAGAGATGGGGTTTCACCAGATTGGCCAGGCTGGTCTCAAACTCCTGACCTTGTGGTCTGCCCCCGTCCGGCCTCCCAAAGTGCTGGGATTACAGGCGTGAGCCACTGTGTCCAGCCCAGAAGGTTTTTTAATGAACAGAATTATCCTGGCCCACAACAGTATTTTGATATTTGTTAAAATACTACACAGTTTGTTATTCTAAGTTTTAGAAAGTAAATGTTTTCTCATTAAAGAAACTTAAATTTTCAAAATGTGGGCTGGGCACAGTGGCTCATACTTGTAATCCCAGCACTTTTTGAGGCTGAGGCAGCCTTGTCAACATAGCAAGACCACCATCTCTACAAAAAAAGTTTTGTTTTGTTTTTTAATGTTTCAAAATATGAATTTGGGGTGCTTGAAACATGATATAAGCAACCATTTCCCCATTTTGCATACTTAGTATTTTCCCCTTCTACTTCAACTGTAAACCAAAACTCCACATCCTGCTCTGCTTAATTCCTTTCTTTACATATGGAAGTATGTACATTTCTTTACTTGCAACGGCAGGATCCTTGACTACTATTAGTTTTTTTTTTTTTTTTTTTTTTTTTTGAGACTGAGTCTGGCTCTGTCGCCCAGGCTGGAGTGCAGTGGCCGGATCTCAGCTCACTGCAAGCTCCACCTCCCGGGTTTACGCCATTCTCCTGCCTCAGCCTCCTGAGTAGCTGGGACCACAGGCGCCCGCCACTTCGCCCGGCTAGTTTTTTGTATTTTTTAGTAGAGACGGGGTTTCACCGTGTTAGCCAGGATGGTCTCGATCTCCTGACCTCGTGATCCGCCCGTCTCGGCCTCCCAAAGTGCTGGGATTACAGGCTTGAGCCACCGCGCCCGGCCGACTACTATTAGTTTTACAGTGATTATCAAAATGTTCATCATAGTTTTATGGTAGTAGTATTCAACTTCAAATATTTGTTTTGCAAAATATTGGTTCTTTTCAGGTACTGCACCTCATGGTGCAATTACATAAACAAAGTTTTTAATTAAACTATAACTTCAAAACATCAGAAGTAGTGAGTACATCCATACTAAGGTAGTTAGGGTCACAGTTGTTTAATTTTACGACATTTGTTTTCTATACTCTCCAACCAGAATCCTCTTTTTTCCTTTACCTCATTATTGTCTTTTCCTCAAGATCCCATATTCGTTTCCACCAACCAAGCTAATGCATGTTGTGAGCCCTCTACAGCTTTCTTTAAAAACTAAGTTCAAAACAGACAAGAGACAATTAATGAGGCAAAGAAATACGGATTTTAAGCTATGAATATGTTGATATTAAGCTACTAATAAAAGGGTTTATTTTTAATGATTGTGAACATGTTTAAAGTCAATCCTATAATAAAGCATAATTAAATTCTAATTTTAATTTTCTTTCGTATTTTAGTTCCATACAAAAGGAAATATTTATCAGGTAAGTGATGATTTGGTCTTTAAATTTTTCCCACAATTAAAAATATATCAAAATTCTGGCATATTAAAATACTATTACAGATCCCTTTTAAAAATTATGTAATACAAAGTAGAACAATTTTTATAAGAATGTAGAAAGGTCTCTTAGTAATAAGACTCGACATTTTAAATATATTCTACAATATGTAGTTTTGTCTGACTTCTTTGACTTGGGAATTTTTTTTAGATTCATCTGTGTTGTGCACATTCACTGAATTTTTTTCCTAAGCCTTATAATACTTTATGAATATATCATATATTGTCCATTCTCTTGTTTAGGGATATTTGGATCACTTCTAGTTTCAAACTAATTTGAATAGAGCTGCCTACGAACATTCTCATACATCTTCTTTTGGACTATGTTCTCATTTTCTTTGAGTATATTCTAGAAAGTAGAAAGCTGGGTCATAGGGCAAGTATATGTATTTAGATTTATTAGAAACCACCAAATAATTTTTCAAAATGCTTAAATCATGTTACTACTGGCAGCGTGTCCAAGTTGCATTTGCTCCATGTTCACCCCATGATGGTATTGTCAATTTCTTTATTTTTAGCCATTCAGATCAGGTGTGTAGTGATCTTTTTGCGGCTTTCATTTTCATTTACCTGATGATGTTGAGCACCTTTCAGATGATTATTTATTTGTATATCTTTTGTGAAAAGGCTTTTACCCATTTTCGGAGTGCGGAGTGCGGAGCTTGACTCGCTGCAGTCTCGACCTCCTGGGCTCAAGCAATTCTTCCACCTCAGCCTCCCAAGTACCTTGGACTACAGGTGTGGGTCGCCATACCCAGATAATTTTTTTTGTACAGATGGGGTTTCACCCTGTTACCCAGGCTAGTCTCAAACTCCTGGGTTCAAACGATCCACCCACCTCAGCGTCCCAAAGTGCTGAGATTACAGGCGTTGGGCCGCCATGCCCAGCCACCCATATTATTTTTATCGAGTTGCCTTTATTATTGGTAGGAATTTTTAAAATAACTTTTGTTTCTTTAAATTTGGATATGGGCCGGGCTAAATAATACAAAGCTTAGCCGGGCACGGTGGCGAGTGCCTATAATCCCAGCTACTTGGGAGGCTGAGGCAGGGAGAATTACATGAACCTGGGAGGTGGAGGTTGCAGCACTCCAACCTCGGTGACAGAGTGACTACATCTAAAAACCAAAAAAATTGAATCTGAGTCCTTTGTCAGTTTTCTATTTGGGGGTTACTACGATAGAACTATGACAGAGGAGAAGAAAAGAAGTGTTGAGTTCGTGTGTATACAGGAATTACATCTTCATTCATCTATAGGAAGAAGACAATAAAAACAAGCGTTAGTGTGGATATGCAGCAATTGGAACTCTTGTGGTGGGAATGTAAAATGGGGCAGCCTCTGTGAAAAACAGTGTGGTAGTTCTTCAAAAAAATTAAAATTACCATATGATCCAGCAATTCCACTTCTCAGTATGTATCCCAAATAACTGAAAGCAAGGAGTCTTTAATATCCGTACACCCATCTCTTTGATAGTTGTGTATCTATGTTCATAGCATCATTTGCCATAGCCAAAAGGTGGAAGCAACCCGTGTCCATTGATGAAGAGATAAACAAAATGTAATCTGCGCATACAAATGAGTATCATTTAGCCTTAAAAGACACGAAAATTCTGACACACGCTACAACATTCATAAACCTGAAGGACATTAGGTTAAACAAAATAAGCCAGTCACAGGCCGGGCGCAGTGGCTCACGCCTGTAATCCCAGCACTTTGGGAGGCCGAGGTGGGTGGATCACCTGAGGTCAGGAGTCGGAGACCAGCCTGGCCAACATGGCGAAATCTCGTCTCTACTAAAAAAAAAAAAATTAGGTGAAACCTGGAGGCAGAGGCTGCAGTGAGCCGAGATCGCTCCACTGCACTCCAGCCTGGGCCAGACAGAGCAAGCCTCCATCTAAAAAAAAAAAAAAGAAAAGAAAAAAAAAAAAAAAAGCCAGTCACAAAAGGCCAAGTTCTGTATAATTCTTACCTACAGTATGAGGTACCTGAAGTAGTCAACCTCACCAAGAAACTCTTTGCCAAGGGTTAGGTCAGGGAGAAATGGGAATTTAATAGGTAGAGTTTCCATTTTACAAAATGAGTTGTTCTGTGAATGGATGGTGGTGATGTAGCACAACGAAGTGAATATACTTAATGCTACTGCTCACCTAAGATATTTGTTACATGTAATTCTTTAAATTACATTTAAAAAAATCAAGTAGCAGAAGCATGTTATTTAGACATGGAGATAAATAGCTGAAGCAACAGGAGTGTAGTTAACTTTAAGGAATGGATGTTCAGGTGAGTAGTAGTGGAGCAGGAGCACAGTATTTTCATTACGTATCTTCTAGAACTGATTTCTAAGCTATGTAAATGTATTACTTTGGAAAACACAGAGATACATGTAAGTTGGAACGTTTAGAAAAAAATAGATCTATGGCTTCAAAACCATGAATAGATGAAACATCTGGCAACATAGGGTCTTCAGACTACAGAAAAAGTAATCTCTAAATTCATTACATGTATATATGTGTACGTAAATGCATATTAAATATGTGTGTATAATTTAGTGAGTAAATACTGTGTGTCAGACTTTCTCCTAAAGTTAGACATTGAAGACAGAGCAATGAACAAAACAAAAGCCCCTGCTCTCAAGCATACATTCTAGTGGGAAAGGTAAAACAAAAATATGTGAGATAGTGACATATCCTATAGGGAAAACAGGCAGATAAGGATGAATTCCAGTGCAAGAAGGGAGGTGCTGTACTTTTTTATTTTTCATAGGGTGGCCAGGGAAGGCCTCATTTGATAAGGCCATGAGTTTGCAGAATCAAGACCTAAAGTTAAAGTGAAAGCCTGTCATGTAGACAGACAGGGATTAGGCTTAGTCTGACTTTAAGGAGTAACGGTAGAGAACATGGAGTTGAAACAGCAAGGAAAACCACCCAATAATTAAGTGTAGCTGCAATCTTGGCAAACAGGGAGTTCCCCTTCATACCAAGTGTAAGCTGGAAGACTCCCTTGGGAAGAATACTTTCAACAGAATTAAGGCGTCCATCGTCGGATGCACCTAGTGTGGCAAGCAGACAGGAAAGGGCAAGTTAGTCCAAGCTGGGTTCAGCAAAGGTTACTAGAGAGGACACGGGAGTTAAATCTTCAAGGACAGGTTATCTGAGATGACAAATCAGGACCAAGGTGAAGGGTTGAATTTTTGCTGTCACTAAATGGACTTGGGCAAGTCATTTAAACCCTGTGCCTCAGAATTAAATGCACACAGTTGGCACTCAAACTAACCTGAGGTTACAGCCCAACAAAATGTTTCATGTAGTTTTTGAGGTGGATTATACATAATTCGGTCCTCAGATGATCAGTGTTTAGAACTAGGGCATGAAAGTAGCAGTCAAATAGGAAACAGAAGAAAAATGTGTAGTCTTGATAATTAATAGAGAGGAAGTCTATAATTTCCAGATTGGATGACTGGGCAGTGGCTATTTGCAGGAATTCAGAAGCGATTTGGGAGTAAAGTGGGGGTACACACACATATTTATCTATGGATTTACATACAAAACTTGAATGGTTGAGATCAACCATGGAAAGCTTTGAGTCCACAAAGATGACTAGGAAGCAGTCGTCTGAAAAACAGAAGAGAGCAAAGTCAAGGAAGCCAAGTGAGGAGATAACTTCAAGTCTGGACCGCTAACAATCTAGTTGCCTCAGGTTGAACTAAAACATTCACGTGTTTATGCATGTAGTCATAAAGAGATCATTGTTGACCTTTGCCACAGGAATTTCAGAATGTTGAGAAAATGGATTAAATGGGCTTAAGAAATGACAAAGAAGTGAAAGCTTGTTTCAGTGTTTGTTATGTCTCCTCAAGTAAGGAACATTGTTAGGCTAAAAAGTATTTTTCCTAAATTTTGTTTCTTTAAAAAAGTAGGATTTCATGGTAAATAGCTATTATACGCTCAAGCAATGGATTTTTCCTTTAATGAGGTAGATAATAGATTTCCTAATGTAAAACTATCCTAACCTCCAGATACAAACTACACATTGTTTTAATACACTGCTCATCAGTTGCCTTGACAACTGACTTTGTCACACATTTAATAGTATGCAGCTAACTAAAACCCCTGGAGTCAACTTTGGCTAAAGGTCACTTGCAGAATGTGAAAATAAAAGCAGCATATATACTTACTGTGTCTCACCCATCTTGGATGCTGTCCAGTTCTTAGGATACCAGGTCTTTTAAAGCTATATAATTTAGTGTGTAAATATTTCTCAATTACCATGATCTTTCAGACTTGTTTTTCTGTATTACCATCATGTAATACCTATTTTTAACGTAGATGCTACTGATTATGAAGCTATTACTGTACAATCATTAGTAGACTGAAATAAAGTGTGTTCACATTGGTAAAGTTAAGGTTCTACACTGAAAATGGGCTATGTTAATTTTAAGAAAACTAACTACGGGGCTGGGCACAGTGGTCCACACCTGTAATCCCAGCACTTTGGGAGGCCGAGGGGGGCAGATCACTTGAGGCCAGGGGTTTCAGACCAACCTGGGCAACATGGCAAAACTGTGTACTAAAAATACAAAAATTAGCTGGACATCATGGTATGTGCCTGTAATCTCAGCTACCCGGGCTAACACATGAGAATCACTGGCACCCAGAAGGCGAAGGTTGCTGTAGCCAAAAACTATGGAAGAACCCCATTTGAACTCAGTTTACAGAATTCTTGGCGTTTTTTTTTTTTTTTTTTTCATTTTAATGTCTTTAATAATACCAACAAATCCACCCTCACACCTTACCAAATCTTTACTACCAAATTTTATTTCAGGATTAAAAGATAATTCACTTGTGACCATTTCCTCACTCCTCCCAAAAAATCCTGTCAATATCTGAAAAATATCAATGGCTCTCCCTCACTTTAACAAATAATTTGGCCAGATTTATCTCACTAATCTTATATACTTCCAGGTCTCATTTTAACAAGCACCAGTTAGAAATAATGGGTATTATGAATATATTTAATAATCAAAAATCTGTCAAAATTATTCTGAAAATTTTTCACATTCTTTAGTCTATTACTATACATAATACAAGTACCTGCCCAAAAGTATTTTCATCCTCCTAAACCAAGTTACTTTCCTCAATTTATTAAACTGGATTCTTATAGAAAGATTACAAGGGTTTGAACAGGCAAGAACTGCAAAGTTGTACATACTTATAGAACTTTAGGGAAACACACAAAGAATGAATGAATGCAGACACCCAAAAGCAAGGTACTTTTACTGCAGCTCTTGGGTGTTTTTTTCAGGTAAACAAATCTTAAATCCCCAAAGCCAGGTGAACCATTAAACCTCAATAATGTAACACATTATCTAAATACTAGAATTCCTAAAGGGAACAGTAGGTCTGAATTTGTAGTCTTAGAAAGTAAAGCAAAGGAACACAAACTGGAACATGGTGTACTTGGGTGATTTCCATTTTGGGATCTTCAGTAGAGTGGAGAAGTGCACAACTTCCTAGAAAATTTGAGTAATATTCTTCAGGCCAAGAAATATTAAATCTTGATAGGAACAAATGTGCAATTTTTGGTTTTCTCATCAGTGTGGGAAATTCTCAACACAGAAATGTTTAAAAAAACTACAGTTGTGCTCATCAAAATATACTTGCAACTTGTGTACCCTAATCTCCCATATGTTCTTCTGTCTTTTCCTTTTCAGATAACCATATTTTAATATCAGCTTTGGTGATTGCTAGCATAGTAATTTTGACAGTTTTGGGAGCAATCATTTGGTTCCTGTACAAAAAACATTCTGATTCTCGTTTCACCACAGTTTTTTCAACCGCACCCCAATCACCTTATAACGAAGACTGTGTTTTGGTAGTTGGAGAAAATGAATATACTGTTCAATTTGAGTAAGTTTTTGGTAATCTTGCACTAAGACATCAACAAAATGCCCTGGCAGAGATTCTTGGGAAAAATTTTAATATAAAACTTGACTTTGGATATTAGAGCTTTAATGGTTTTCCTTATTCCAGTAACATTTTTATGTATTCATGTTGTGAAAAGAATCTTTAGGTTCATTAAAAAAACAGGTTTTAGAAATGATCTTAGATCTAATATAGTGATTTTAAGCATCCCGTCAAATGCAGAATCTGTCACTTGAATGAAGGAAAGCTTAAAGCCCAAGAAGCAGATAAAAATAAAAGCTCAGCCTATTTATCTTGCCTGCCGTATCTTCCCTTCTAGTTGACCACATATGTTTATTAGTAAACATGAAATGGGGAATAAGTGATTTTAAGTACATTCCATACATTTAAGTATCTTTGATAATTGTTTCTTTGGCAGATAATTCCTCTAGAATGTGTATTTCATGATTTAGATGAAGAAAATTTTACAACTTTTAACACCCCACACCACATAATTTTAGTTTCATTACACACACCATTTTATCACAAATGACTCGTTTTAATTAATGTTTATAAGTCTTTTGAAACAAAATATGATCGCTGTGTCCAGGATGGCATGGAGAAAGCTGGCAATTAGGTTAACACTTACATATCCTAGTGCCCCTTTAAGGATTTCTTTCTTGCCACCGTACCTTTTGTACCTTCCCCTGTACAAAGTATTTCATTCTCCTCAAGCATTTATAAATTTTTCCTTCAACGACATGAAAACTGTGTAAACAAAAACCGAAGAAAAACACTAAGTACAACTGTAGTGACAATGATCAGTTTTCAGTGCATTTATTGTACATTTTAAGAAAAAGGTGAAAATCATTTGGGGAGTAAAAAAATGAAAAAGCTGAAATGAGTGTTTTCCTCACCATCAATAAATCAAAAACAGGAAAGATAGAATGTATAAATTTCACATAAATTACTCATGTATCACTTATCAATGGGGATACGTTCTAAGAAATGCATAGTTAGGGAATCTTCTTGTGTGAAAATCAGCTTGTACTTACACAAACCCAGATGGTATGGCCTATTTTGTTCCAAACCTACACAGCATGTTACTGTGCCGAATACTGCAGACAACTGTAACACAACGGTATTTGTGTATCTAAATATAGAAAAGGCACAGTAAAAATATGGTCTACTAAGGGAACACTGTTCTATATGTGATCCATTACTGACTGAAGTATATTGTCTATATTTAGAAGTCTGAAGCTCAAAGAAAAGTAATCCCTCTCCTGAATCCACACCCCATCAATTATCTTACTTTCTTATGGGGAGATACACTATCTCACTAGCTTGACTAATGGCAACAAAGTCCCAGCTTTTGTAATCTTTTTATTGACCACATGAATCGAAAACACTCATCACAATTAACGGCACTATCATTAATGAGACATAAGTAACTAAAAAGTGACACAAAACTATTAACAGTGTGGCTATGTGGTACTGAAAATGCAGGCATTACACCAGCTGTTACATAAGCACAAGCATGCTCTGTAAGAGCTTTACATTTCTGAGATGTGGTGTAGTGTTTGAGATGTCTATTTTATTATTGATAGACTATTACTAATGTCAATATTGAACACTACCTTGGAATTCCTCCCTGGTTTTCCTATCCGAATTGTACCACTCCTTGAAGAACTACAGGCAAAGTAAAATTATGGCGTTATTATATCAACTAAGAGTTCTAAAGGAGTTCTTAAAGGAGTGGTAGAATTTGGGTAGGAAAGTGATTAAGTCCAACTTAAAACCAACACTCTCAAACATCTAGAACTACAATGTCCAATAAGCCACTAACCACATGAGGCTATTTAAGTAAATTAAGTATAGTTTAAAATCCAGTTTCCCAATTACATTAGCCACATTGTCAAGTGTTCAAATCACAGGTGGTTAGTGGCTACCACACTGGGCAACATACATCATAGAACATTTTCATTATAGCAAGCTTTATTGGGCAGTGCTGCTCTTAAATCCTACCTTCCACTCAACTCCCATACAACTTTCTTTTGTATGTTTTGATACTTTCTACCTAATGGCAACTCTTCCAAAACAGCTGTTTTAAACTCTGATTTAATTTTCAACATTTGGTTTCATGGCCTCTGGTAATGAAGTGCTATATACATATATGAGTCGTCTCGCTGTGTCGCCCAGGTTAGAGTGCAGTGGCTCAATCTTGGCTCACTCCAATCTCTGCCTTGCAGGTTTTCAAGCGATTCTCCTGCCTCAGTCCCCTTAGTAGCTGGGACCACAGACATCTGTCACCACACCTGGCTTTTTGTATTTTTGGTAGAGACAAGGTTTCACCATATTGGCTGGGCTGGTCTCAAACTCTTGACCTCAAGTGATCCACCCACCTTGGTCTCCCAAAGTGCTGGGAGTACATGCGTGAGCCACCACGCTCGGCCTACATTTTAATTTTCTTTATATACCAGAACATCTATAACAGGCCCCTTATCTACTCATTAGTCAAGAGATAATTGGATTACACACGCGGGCTTGTTTACTACATTCAGAATGTAGAAACTGCTTTCTTCAACATCTTGGTTTTAGCTAGTAATAACAATATAATTCTTTGGCAGATATTTAGAGTAACATTTTAAACTACATTTTCTTAGAAAATTGCATTCTTTGTAGTGAGCAGTGTATGGTCTCTTTTGTTCAGAATTTAAAACTGATAACCAATGAAAGCCTTTTCTCTAATTCCTCTACTGTCATTTACATGATAATCTGAAGCTAATATGACAATATTTAAATACTAAGTGGTACTAGGGAACTAAAAGAATACTGTAAAGCTTAAGCCATTGTTATCACTGTCATTTAGCATTTAATGACAAAACTATACAGAATTATCTTATATGCATACCAATCAATGTTTTGTACCATTTAGTTAAAATTTTTAAATAAAGTTTTATGGGTTAAGCAGAACATAATTGTCATACTGAATTTTATTAAAAGTATATATACTTCAAATTCAAAGCATCCCTAAGGACCCACAGAATATATTAAAACTACCACCCTAAAATTTTATATTTTTGCTTTAAGACAGACAATGCAAAGATAACTGGCAAGAGGTGAGCAATATTTTAGAACATTTATATTACTGCTTAAAATGAGATTTGCAATTTTAATAAAATTATTGGTTATGAAGTTTGATGTCTTCTTTGAGCACCAGTTTAAAAGGAAACATTTCAAACTAAAATAAATCAGTGTGCACTTTATTTCGAGCCAATGTTTTACATAAGACCAACAAACTAAGTGTGGGCAAATTGTTCATTCACTTGAGAAATTACATGGTTCCATTTAGGTTTGAAAAAGTAGTTTGTTGCCATAACATCAGACCTTAAGGTGTTTTAAAGTGTATCCTAAGGGTATTGACAGAAGAAAAATACAGTGTTGTGGAAGTATACACAACTCATGACCACAGTATAGATCCATTCGTGGTAAATAATGTTCATCTGTTCTCCAAAGGTAGTGAAAAATATTAAGTCATCAAATAAATGCTCAGAATTACCAAGGAACAGTTAGAAACGACCAGGATCCAAACAGGTTATTTATATATTTATCTATAAAGAAGTGACAACACTAAAAAACACATTGAAAACCAGTGTTTTAAACTCTGAATGTGGGATTTAAAAATATTCCATTAACTTAAGATTGCAATAATTTTTTTTAAAACCAAATAGCATTTGACTGGCAAGTCTCATATAATTTAGAGCTGTAATATTCCTAAAAGGAATATCTACATACTATAGCCTATCAAATATAATCTGCATTCTACAAATCAATACAAAAATCTATCCATCATTTATACATTTTATATTTATATACTTTTTAAAAATTAGATTTTATTGCTAAGTGAATTTGGAATTCAAATTAAATTTGGAAACCTAATATAATGCTCTTCTCATAACCTCCCCATTCTTTTTTAAATTTTTAAACACTGGAAGCAAATGATTATCAAAATGAGACTGCAACTTAAGGCATTTTAAAAGAAAAAATAATTAGGTGCCATATAGCATTTTATTTCAAAAGTATATTTTGTCCCACTTTTCTCACTAGCAAGAGTAAAACACAAACCTTTTTTCATAAATAAGACTACAGTAATCAGAACACAAAAAAAGGGTTGATAGGCATTGCTTATTTAAAACAAGGGTAATACTTCCCCACTTACTTAAAAGAAAAAAACCTTTTTGATTACCAGTTTATAAACATCAGATTTGCTATGTTAAAAAGTCCAGCAGAATTTTAATTCAGCAACACTTGAGAATGAATATATATATACAGGCATACATGTGTATGTATATATTCATTTTATATATAGTAAATGTATTTATTAGCCATTCCCCCACAAAAGTAATTTATATTTAATTGCCATTTTTAATAAACATTTGTGTTTACAGATCATCCATCTGTCTTATATGAAGTTAGGCAATATCAAATGTCCTGTTATGGTCTCCATCTTCTTCGGAATCATCCTCTGAAGCTGTTGAAAGAAAACAGGATGATCAAGAATGATTTTAAGGGGGATAAGAATGGGAAGTATAAATATGAAGCCAGAACAGCAATGACTTGTAAAAACAAAAGTCCCAATTTAGTATACTGTTTGATCAAAATGATAAGTTGTATGACAGGGTTAGGGTGGTTTGACCAACCACAATGCTCCCGCCCCCACATCTTTTTGTAATGTTATATCAATTTTTATAAAAATGAAAATGCTTAAAAATGTGGTTCAAGAGCATCTTCTAAAATGTTTCTGAGATCAGTCTGTGTTCATAGTAGCTAATGATATATAAACACTAGGAAAAAAGTGAACTTAAGGCAAGTGCTCTCACACACCTGAGTAGAATCTGGCTTATTACCGCTGCATGTTTGATGCATCCGATGAGAATGAAAAGAAATGTACATAGAATAAGAGGTTATGGGTGTTCTTGCAATTTACATCAAAGCTATGTCTATACAATGCCAAGATAAAAGTTCATTTAGTAAGTCAAAAAAGCTTCATATAGACACAGCCTAAATTAAAATAATTGGATTCAGTAAAAACCTACTGTTGATTATTCCCCTTTCTCCACACTGTCAGAAACTTATCACTTTTGCAACATTTCTGACCTCAATTTATTCAAGAGTCACTAGTGGCTCAAGAGTTAAAAATAAAGCATCCTCGGTGTCTTTAGGAAAGACATAGTAAGTATAAAACTATGAATTCTGTGAACTGCTTTGCATGTGAAAGAAAATGCAAGCTCACTAAAATAAACATCTAACCAGCATCTTTCCCCCATTATCAAGGGCAAAAAGGCTTAATGCACTCTCTATTTATATTTACACTGGACAAATTAAGAGCATCCAACAAACAGAATCAACCTAGGGCAAAGCACAGAAAAACTATGCAACACTAATAGATTTAAATCCATTTAATAAATGACACAAGCATATAACTAACTCATGACTGATACAAACTCTTATGCTGTATCACTGAGAAATACCAAACTAAAAGATTATATAGCTTATTAAGGAACTTCTTGTGTTTTTCCATTTAACTCTACAGGAGAGGACAATTTAGTCAGAACCCATTTCAGAATGTATTAATACTCTGATATTTAGGGGTTAACTTGCCCCTTGTCTTTCATGCTCATTTGAGTTTGGACATATTTCACCTTCATCTTTCTCTTCCCACATGTTAGGAGTAGACAATACTATGTTTAAGAAATCAAATTTTAAACGAGAATGTTAGTTTTTTAAAATGGAGAAATCTGGGGAAAACATACACTGAAACAAATTACTATCATGATATTGGACAAAGTATAAATTGTAATTTAAAAAAACAGAGACCTTTGTATTAGGCCAACCTAAGGGATCTGAAAGAAGGTATAAAGAGAAAAAATTTTATACCAAGTGAATTCGCACTGACTCCTTTCTTTTCACATATCCTAATTAAAATTGTGAAAATATGTTACCTGGTTTCATCTCAAGACCTTTTAAAAGTTGAAAGTAGTATAGAATTAATGACAAAAATCTATGATTTAGATTACCTAGAATTAAAAGGTTCCTATGAGGACTAAGTCTTTTTTAAACCTTACTTCAAAGGATGCTGAGCTTTCTGTAAAAGTAAAAATGTTGTGCGCACTATAGATAACATTCCAAATAATTTGAAGATGAGTACAGAAAGTAATTCTTCAGTATTCAACTGCAGAATACATATTTTAAAAAGACACTTCAGGTAGTGTTTTGGAATGGGCAACAAAGGGTGAAAAAGTAAAATATGTAGGGGGTGGGTGGGGTAATCTTCAATTTCTAGCTGTTCCAGAGCCAATACATGTGCCCACATGGTATGAAGCACACTGGAAGTTACAGGACATTAAGAAGAGGATAGGCTGTAGAGATGCCTGTAAAGATTTGAGAATTAAGTGCCTTCACTTATAATCCCAGCCAGAAATCCTGAGGCTGGAATGTGATCTTAAGAGACTGGAGCTGTTGGCAGTGCTGGCTACCTATTAAAGGTCCATGAGGACCTAAAAAAGCCAAACAACAACAACAACAAAAAACCCACAAACAAAAGCCCTTTATGGCTTCTGATATGGATTCAGAATTAGGATTCCCTGTCCCATATTTTCCTGGAATCATATATAAGCCCAGGAATAATCTCTTATGATCTAACAAAGCTGAGTAACAGGTAAAATTTCTTACCAAAAACAAAACAAAACAAAATCCTAACAGATTAAGAAATGTGGTTTGATTAGTAGTTAAGATTTATGCCTTCGTTTTTATTATAAATCCTGAAATCAAGGTGATCAACAATAAATTTCTCTTTGAAAAAAAAAAAAGTAAAATGCAGTTAAAATTACATCCTTCCATACCTTAAAATATGCTTTAAAACAAAACAACAACAAAAAACACAAATGTCAGTTGCCCAACCCATATTTCCCAAATCAATCATTTTGGTATTATTAAGTCTATAAATGAGCTCTAATTTGGCAGAACAGAATATATACTTAGGTTTTGCTTTGGGTTTAATTTGCAAAAGTAAATTCAACAAGTCTGGGGAGGGGAAATTCCACCTACTTTCGAGATCTTCCATATGTGCCTGAAGAGTTCTTGCAAGGTTAATAAACTAGAAACAATGCAGAAAGAAATACAGTAGTTTAAATGTTGCAAATGGCTCTAGAGAATCAGTATAGGAGATTCATTTCTACTTAAAAAGTCAAACATCATTTTAAGCCTTTAAATAGGGGTTTTTCTCCCCCCAATATCAAAAATCACAAGCTTAATGGTATTAATTTTTAAATGTTTTATATAATCTTTATAATCATGTAGAAACCAGTTTTTAAAAATTGGGAGCAGATACAATAATTTTATCCAATGATATTGCTTATAAACACTTCAAAAAATTATGAAATGGAGGAAAAAAAACCCAAAAAACCACCCTTGTATTTGGACCCAAATAAATTCAGTTTCAGTGGGCGCGCACACACACACACACACACACACACACACACACAAACTCCCAAGAACCAATATTTTCCTACCTACATTTGATAAAAGTATACATTTGGTTCTATACATTAAAAAAAATCCTAATGACTTCCACTTTGGAGTATCATTCAACATTCTGTAATTTCCCACTTTTAAAACTTAATACGAACTTTTAGAAACACATGAATTCAAAAGTTCTTAGATGTTTTATATGGTTTATTCATTCTGAAGACTTAAGGTACCTTTTTAGAAATCATTTTATGGTATTAAGGTTTTAAGGGTTCACAATTTCTAAAGTACTTAGAAGTCAAGAGATCTTTGCTCAAATTCTGAATGCTCCTGATAGATAATATGAATGCTCTTCAATGATAATTATCTATTAACTGGCTCACTGGAATAATGTCCACATGATGATAAAATAAAGAAAAATATTTTACTAATTTAGAAAGAATATTATATACGTTGAATTGCAGTTACTTGATAATGTTCAAAATAAAAACATTACATGATCTCTACTACATTTTTATCACCGAAGTTAACATTTATATAAGGAAGTCTGAAGGATGTATTTATGAACACATTTCAAGATATGAAGTGTTCAGAATGCTACAATAATGGCAGATATATAGAGACCTTAGCCCTTGCTACACAAAATGGCCCAGGCAGCAGAGCATAAAGTTTCTTCTGGTACACTGAGGCAAAGAGCATCATTTACTTATAAATACCTAACATACAGCTAGCCCAAATGTCATATTACGGCCAACAGCGTACACAGTAAACAACCAACTATTCCATATCTAAAATACTTTGTAATATGGACACTTTAAAATTAGTACACTGGTAATCTTTTGTAGAACAGTAACAAATAAATTGAAGTTAATTTCCCATACTCTTTGGCTTTTGGAGTTCAATTTCAGGTTTCTAAGTGATAATACTCAGGTTTTGTTTTTGTTTTAATAATAAAAAGCCCATTTTCCCTTGATGTTTCCAATTCTGTTTTTCAATGAAATACATTCCAATTACCTTCGAGAGCTAGAAAATTACTTCTTTCTCTAAAATAACTTTATGAGAAAATCAGGCTGCTTGTTATAGAATACAGCAATTTCCATTAAATCTACAGTATCTTTATTTTTAAGAAACATTTAAAAAATAAAAGCTTCCCAAAGGAAGATGTCAACATATAAAACAATCTGCTTTCCAAGGCAAACACTTGCTGCATCATACCCTCCCTCTCCCCGACTTCATTATTACTTACTCGGACACGTGTGCTTGGTTCATTTGTATTTCCCATCATATCAGAAAAGCTTTGTTCGCACAAGTGCAGTAACACCACTAGGTAGAGACCAGAGCTGATAAACTCATACTCAGCCTTCAATAGGGAAGCAAACAGGAGAAAAGAAAAATACAGAGAATGAAAAATTAGTAGAATTGAGATTGATACTCACAGTACACTGATAAACTAGAGGAAATGTATTCATATCCAGTTCCTAGTAAGGGATACAATGCCATTTATTAAGAAAAAAGACTATCCTTTATAATTTCATAAAATTTTACTTTTTATTCTCATACAGTCTTCTTTAGTGTAATGACTTTATATAAAAATGGAACTTTTAAATAATTTGATGGTGGAATGAATGCTTTGGTTTTCCATAAAGCTCACAGATTTCATTATACAAATGGCTATAGCTATATATGCTTAGTTAAAAATTACATTTCATCTATAGCTATGCCAATATACTACTATAACTATTCTGATAGCTCAAGTGTTTTTCTGTGTAATACAATGAACTTAAAGGCACAGTAAATAAAAGAATGAATAAAGGTAAGAGATCATTCACACAGAAATTTGTAGTTAGTAAAAACAGTTCTTCAAAACTGTTCTGTTGTGTTAACCTAAAAAGCAGCAGCTGAGACAAAATTAACAGAGTTTATTTTAGTTAAGGTTCAGGACTGCTGCCAGGCTCACACTTCCAAGTTGCCTTGGGGAGAGTGCCCCAGAGAACAAAAGAAAAGCTCAAATTTTTAAAGAAAAAAGGACAAATCCAGAAGGGAGAGGTAACAAAAGTTGTTCATTCTGAATTCTCAACATTGGTTTACAGAAATAATGTTGGTTAGTGATTGGCTATACACTATTGAACTATAGGGTATATGACATTTTATGTCTACTTGGCACTAGTTAGTCTAGAAGCCCCAAAGTAAGCAGCTTCAAGAGGTATTTATTTAGCTCAAGGGAGAGTGAGATGCGAATGCTGTCACA
Organism: Macaca mulatta; assembly: GCF_049350105.2. NCBI lineage: Eukaryota > Metazoa > Chordata > Mammalia > Primates > Cercopithecidae > Macaca > Macaca mulatta. Next base: position 64,598,524 of record NC_133417.1, on the reverse strand, counting down.
TTTTAAATACTTCTCTGAACCTGGTAATTTAAAGGGGTTCATATTACTCAGATTAAAAGTTTCTCTCCCCCGCCCACAGATGTTTTCAAGCCATGAATATAAATCATAAATATAGTATTATTAAAAATCTAATCTGTCCTGTAATTTTTACAGTGAACTATTTACAAACTGAATTGGGCAACTGGTTCATTGGACGTCAAGAACTCTATGTTGTTAGTACCAGCTTCAGCAACTAACTGGTTATCAGTCTACTGAGTATTCAAGAAATCTGAGGCCAGTTGTGGTGGCTCACACCTATAATCCCAGCACTTTGGGAGGCTGAGGTGGGTGGATCACTTGAGGTCAGGAGTTCAAGACCAGCCTGGCCAACATGGCGAAACCCTGTCTCTACTAAAAACACAAAAGTTAGCTGGGTGTGGTGGTGGGAGCCTGTAATACCAGCTACTTGCTACTTGGGAGGCTGAGGCAGGAGAATCGCTTGAACCCGGGAGGCAAAGGTTGCAGTTGGCTGAGATCGTGCCATTGTACTCCAGCCTGGGCGACAAGAGTGAAACTCCATCTCAAAAAAAAAAAAACAACAAAAAACCAAAAACCAAAACTGAAATGATTCACTTAATAATTATTGTTGCTTATTTTGAACTTAAAAGGAAATTATATATCCAGAACACTTTTTAAAAATTTTAAATGGGGCCAATCACAGTGGCTCATGCCTGTAATCCCAGCACTTCGGGAGGCTAAGGTGGGTGGATCACCTAAGGTCAGGAGTTCAAGACCAGCCTGGCCAACATGGTGAAACCCCGTGCCTACTAAAAATACAATTAGCCTGGTGTAGAGGCGAGTGCCTGCAATCCCACCTACTTGGGAGGCTGAGGCAAGAGAATAGCTTAAACCCAGGAGGCAGAGGTTGTAGTGAGCTGAGATCGCGCCATTGCACTCCAGCCTGGGCAATAGAGCCTGGGCTCCATCTCAAAAAAAAAAAAAAAAAAAAAGGTTATCACCTTGCAAAAGATCAAGCCACTGGTTAATGTGGAAATACAAACAAATCACTTAAAATCAGTGTAGCTATCAGGCCACTAGAATCTATTGTTCATACAGAACAAACAAGTTAAAACCAGGAAGTTTAATCAAGGCTGTCATTGTTTTTACAATGACTCCACCTAGTATCTCCTAAAACTTCTAAAGAATATGGTTCATTAAAATGCTTAGAAAACAATAAAAACATTCTTGACTGAGATCAAAAAGGAAAAAACTGGCCGGGTACGGTGGCTCATGCCTATATTCCCAGCACTTTGGGAGGCTGAGGCAGGTGGATCATGAGGTCAAGAATTCGAGACCAGCCTGACCATCATGGTGAAACCCCATCTCTACTAAAAATACAATTAGCTGGGCATGGCGGCAAATGCCTGTAAACCCAGCTAGTCAGGGGGCTGAGGCAGGAGAATCGCTTGAACCCGGGAGGCAGAGGTCACAGTGAGCCGAGATCATACCAATGCACTCCAGCCTGGGTGACAAAGTGAAACTCCATCTCAAAAAAACAAACCAAAACCAAAACCAAAACAAAAGGAAAAAACTGCCTTTGAGAGACAGGATGAAGCATCTTGGGAAGGAAGATGGCAGAAGAAACAATCCTTTTGAAACCTACTCTCATTTTAAGAAGGCAAGTTATGTATTTATACTTATTTCTGCATGATTCCACTTTTCCATGTTTCCTCTGGTTTTTAAATAACAATGCTCAGCTATCTACAGAAAACTCCTTGGGCATTTAAAACACTGCCTTGCTGAAAGTCATTTTCTTTTTGGATACCTAGTGCATCGGAGAATAAAATAACATAACTGGCATTAGAGTAGCACCTATGCTACATCAACTGCTTAATGTTTCCATTCTCTAGATCAGTGATTCTTTATCTGGATCCAAGCAATTAGCTTCAAAGGATCTGGGAATCCCCTAAATTAGAGACAGAATTTGTGTCTTATATATTTTCTGAGAAGGGTACATAGTTTTAATCAGATTTTCAAAGGGTATCTATTATTCCCATACTTAAAATATATTATTGTATGATTCTATTTGTATGAAATATCCAGGATAAGTAAATCCATAAAACAACACAGACTGGTTGTTGCCAGGGGCTGACAGCACAGAATGGGGAGCTGTTCAATGGGTAGAGGGTTTTCTTTTAGAGTGATGAAAATGTTTTGGAACTAAACAGAGATGGCGGCCGCACAAAATGGTTTTTATGTTTTGTAAATCTCATTCAGTATAACAAAAGAGGGGAGACCCATTACCCCTACATTTAAAAAGTGTTTTTGTTTTCTGTTTTGTAGAGACTGGGTCTTGCTATGTTGCCAAGGCTGGTCTCAAACTCCTGGCCTCAAACAATCATCCCGTCTTAGCCTGCCAAAGTGCTAGGTGTAAGTCTGAGCTATATTGTACCTGGCCAGAAAGTGTTTTTCAAGCACTTCATGCATTCCCTTTACAGCATATCTTTTTTTGTTTGTTTTTTTTTAAACAAATATGCTAACCACACTTCAACAATTTGGCTCTAAAGTCACCCTTGTAATCTCCTTAAACACACATCTGCCCCACCTCCTGAATTTTCCTTCAGTAAAGAAAAAGGCGGAAATTATTGAGCTCTTCATTCTAACTGTATCATTTATGCATCTCAAAAAACTTACAGCTGTGGGGAAATAAGGTTGGCATCCCTATTTTGGAACAACTTTCCTAAGCTTAAGGGAAAAATAAAAAAAAATTATGAAATTCTAACACCTAATGCAGTAACAGAATTATGTTAATAACATTATCATTGTTGTTATTATTTTAATGCAAGGTTTCTGACCATGATTTAATCTTTTCTTCAAGAGCTGTCCTTGAAGCATAGAATAGACACTTACCAAATTAGGCAAAATATACTAACTTGTTCATTTGCATGAGCTCTATGTAGTTCATGAATATCAAAATCCTCCAGGTTAAGCTCCAGCTTCTCTTTACATAGTTCACAGGTGGTTACAGCTTCTAATGAAGAACCTGGTAAAAATTAAATTACAAGTAAAGCTTAGTTTTACAATGTCTTCATAAAACACTTTTGCTCGCTAAGTTTTAAGCTTAAAATAAATAAAACCTTAAAGGAAAGGAGAAGAAAAGGAAATATTACATTTCTGCAGTAAACCAGTAATGTCCCCTAATAGAGCAGTCTATAATATCCAATGTGCACATTAGGTCCTGCCCTATGATAATAAGCCACCACCATAATTTAGATACCTTGGTTGTTTTCTTCCTCCCAGATACTCAGACATCCTTGATCCTGGGAAGCAGACAGAGGCAATGGAACGTCATCTGTACTTCCTACTTACTCATTAAGTACTTTGACATGATGCCATGAAAACAATGTTTAGTGATGTAACATCTCAAACACCTAGTTACACACCCAAGGTCACATCAAAGATACACCAAAGTATCTTTGATGTGACAACACATACCTAAGACCTTCTGGAGTTTAAGGAATGTGTCTGCCTTACTTGCTAGAAAGGGAAAAAAGGGACCCCACCTTTGTCCAAATAAAAACAGCTCCTTTCACTCATAAAAGGAATTAGTCTTGATATATGCTGCAACATGAACTTTTAAAACATTATGCTAAATGAAATACAGATACAAAAGCACAAGTATTTTATGACTCTACTTACATAAAATATCTGGAATATGCAAATTTAGAGACAGAAAGTAGATCAGAAGTTACCAGGGATTTGGCAGAGAAGGGAGTAGGAAGTAAGGAGTTACTGCTTAATGGTTAGAGTTTCTGTCTGGAATGATAAACAATTTTGGAAATAGAAGTGATGGTTGCACAACACTGTGAATATGAAAATTGTATACTTAAAAATGGTCAAAATGGCATATTTTATATATTTATGTATTTGTTTTACCAAACATTTTTTTAAAAAGAAAAAGAAAACTTCCATATTCATCCAACATTTGATTATTCCTAAGCTTTTTGGTTCCAATTTGGTAGGTAGTAGTCTTGTGTAATTAAACATGTAGGTTCTGTCTGCCTTTTCCTTTGTTGGTTTATTTTCAGATAGGGTTTCCAATGGAAAAATGGCCTTAAAATTAGAGTAAGTTGTATGAATAATAGGGTAGATAGGTTTCAATTCAATTCAACTAACATTTGTTGAGTGACTGTTATGTGCAAGCAATAATTAGAGGGTTTTGGAGATTCAAAAAAGAGTAAGTAGTAGGCCCTGCCTTCAAGGAACTCATAAAACTGCAATAACTAGTGTTAGTTAATAAGAATTTTTTAAGAGTAAAATTTGGCATAAGGTCCAAGACAGCAGTAACTTACATACATGTTCTAGAAAACAGCTGAAAGTGAGTGCTAATCTGAAGAAGCATGCTGTCTCAAAATGGGCTGTAGTCAAATTATATTGAGTTTTCACTATATTTTGAGTATATGAATAAAACCAAGCTTCTTTTTGGAGTCTAGCATATATGAAAATGTAATATGGACCTTGGAGATAATTTAATAGATTCTCTTATATCTTAGGGCTTCATTTTCCTCCTCTATGGAATAAGAGACTTATTAAGTCATTCAAATAGGCTACACACAGCTGGGAGCAACCCATTTATTCCTACACGTTTTTTCTGGAGACAAGATCTCTCTTTGCTGCCCAGCCTGGAGTGCAGGGGCATGACCATGGCTCGCTGCAGCCTCTAACTCATGGGCTCAAGGGATCCCCTTACCTTGTCCTGTTGGATTACAGGCATGAGCCACCACAGCCAGCCTACTCCTGTATTTCTTAATCAGGGCTCTCTCCATTACACCCTGACTGCATCTGCCTAAATTTGTATATCCTGTAGACTTTAGCAATCCAAATACAGTAGCTTCTTAATAAATGTTTAAATAAATCTCTACCAGAATGAACCTTCTACCAGATGGGGTCTTTGTGTAGCTCTGAGAAATACTTCTGAATACCTATCAGGAAAGTTCAGTTGCTGAGACCTAGACATTCAATTGGCCATATCTTGAAAAGTACTTATTATAACCTTATAAAACTAACTCTAGGCCAGGTGTGGTGGCTCACGCCTATAATCCCAGCACTTTGGGAGGCCACCAAGGCAGGCAGATCACTTGAGGCGAGGAGTTTGAGACCAGCCTGGACAACACGACAAAACCCTATCTCTACTAAAAATACAGAAAACATTAGCCAGGGAGGCCGCCAATGTGGGCAGACCACTTGAGGCCAGGAGTTCGAGACCAGCCTGGCCAACTTGACAAAATTTCATCTCTACTAAAAATACAAAAAATTAGCCAGGTGTGGTGATGTGCACCTGTAATCCCAGCTAACTCAGGAGGCTGAGGCAGGAGAATCACTTGAACTTGGGAGGCAGAGATTGCGGTAAGCTGAGATTGTGCTACTGCACTCCAGCCTGGTGACAAGACTCCGTCTCAAAAAACAAAAACAAACTAACTCCCATTTAATTTAACAGTGTACTTACCATGTAACTGGTACAGTGGGAAACTATGAACAATAACTCTTTTGACATTCATAACAACTTTATGAGGTATTACTCAATGTTACTCAGACAGAACTGAGGCCTAACCTAGTCTTACTTAAGAATCTTTAAGAGTGAATCTGAATCATCTGTAAATTTTTTTTTTTTTGAGACTGAGTGTCACGCTTGTCACCCAGGCTGCAGTGCAATGGGGCAATCTCGGCTCACTGCAACCTCCGCCTCCTGTGTTCAAGCGATTCTCTTGCTTCAGTCTCCCAAGTAGCTGGGATTACAGGTGTGCTCCACCATGCCCAGCTAATTTTTGTATTTTCAGTAGAGACGGGGTTTCACCATGTTGGCCAGGCTGGTCTCGAACTCCTGACCTCAGGTGTTCCACCTGCCTTGGCCTCCCAAAGTGCTGGGATTACAGGTGTGAGCCACCATACCTGGCCCATCTGTATTTTTAAAAACTCCAGTGGGTGATTTTGATCAGCAGCCAGGGTTTAGAACCAATGTTAAGAAACATGCTCAAGACCCTATAGCTAGCTGAGTGTTCGAGTAAATATTCCAAACTGGGCTTGTCTAACTTCAAAAAGCCAATGTTCTTAAACAATAAACTATATTATCTGTTTTCCTCCATATCTAGCACTAACAATCCAATTATATGTATCAGAAGTTGAGTCAAGTTGTTGTTCTTCATTTTGGTAATAGCTAACATTTCTGGGCCCTTAAGTGTCAAAATACTAAGCACTTTACGTGTAATCTCTCATTTAGTACATCTAACACCTCAGGGCAGTGACTAACAAAGCCTGTGAGTTACCGTAACACCATATAGCTCAGAGAAAAGGCAGTTCCAGGTGAGATAGCTTGTTCAGAGCCTTGGGCTTAGACTAGCTTAGAAGAAAAGATACTGCTTTCTCCTCTTGTGCCCCCTAGAGGGCTACTGCTCACCACTTGACTACCACATTACTGGGAGTCTCAGGAATTTTCCCAGTATCCCCATCATCTCCAACTTGAACCCAACTCCTCCAACAGATTATTAAAATCAAAATCAGTGCCATCATACCTCACAACATAGTTGTCTGTTACCATGCTAATGATCAGACCTTTAATCTTAAACAACTATGTACATTTATTAATCTGATCTAGTTTTCTACCTTACTAGTTATTCCTATATCCCCTGGTACTCATGGTCTAGTATCAGTAAATTCCTCTAATCACCAACCTTTCTCTTTTGAACTATCTCTTTACTTTCATGCCTGAACCACAGTGCCTTCTGACTAATGATACCTATATATATGCTTCTCTAGCCATTTTATCCTCACAGTCCCTTGTAACTCAGGACCAAGAAGTGAGGGTAGTTGCCCACCCAACACACCCATTACTGTTTTCAAATCTTAATTCCCCCCTTAATCATTAATGACTTTCAGCACCTGGTTCTCTACCCTTCTTTGCCAACTAAATCCTTGGTTGTTTCAACATCCAAGACCAGTCCCATTGGATTATAACTTTCTCAACATCTTTGCTTCCAATATCACCCTTCCCCACCTCAGTCACCAACTCTAAGTTCATACCCTTGACCTCATCACAATTTGCTGCACTACCCCTAAATCTCCATTTTAAGCATCCCCTCCTCCTGTGTACCAATTCTTATTTTAGCCTACTTACATCAATGTCAATAAAATTCAGATACTCTACCTCTTTCTCACTATACACTTCCTGATGTCCTTACTTTCCTCCTGATTTTAATTTCTATGATCGCCACAATTATGTCCTTATAGATACCCTTAACTCCCTTCATCATATTTGCCTGGCAAAAGACCTACCAGCATTGTACTCTAGTCCATACCTTTATCCCAAGCATCTGAAAACTGCTTTAAAAAAACTGTATGTGTACCTCATTTTAAAATCACTTTTACAGACACTAATACAATCTGGAAATCCTACTACACATTCACATCCTTAGAATGTTATTTTCCTCACACCTCAAAACTTCCTAACCAGCTAAAGACCTTACCTCTCTTTCTAAGAAAACAGATGCAATTAACAGAGGGAGTCATAAATCTTCCCATCAAAGCAACAAACTGATAAACACATCAACACTAGCCTTCTGAAGAGAAAATATCCTTTCTCCTATTAAGGGATAACCACTCAAGCTGTGCTCTGGACCCTATCTTCTTTCCCCTCTTTTCATATTTTTTTTTCCTCTATTAGAAGTCTCAAAATAAAAACATGCCTTAAAATTCCCTACCTCAAAATAAAACAAAAACACTTCTTGTGATCCCATGTAACTCTAATTCCTGTTCCCCATCTCCAGTCTCCTTGGTAGTAAATTTGTTCAAAGTATTGAACCTATGTTGTTGTCTATCCTTTCTTACCTACTTTTCTCTACTCAGTCTAATCTAATCAGGCTCAGGAACCCAGCATTCCAGAGATTGAAACCACGAAGAACATCTACGCTATCAAATCCAATTATTCTTTTTTCTCATTTTACTTGACCTCTCAGAAGTGCAGGGTTGATCCCACACTCCTTAAAGCATTCTTCTTTTGGCTTGCACAACACATTTTCTTGGTTTTCTTCCTTCCTAAAGGCTGCTTTTCAAATCTCCTTTGTTTTCACTAAACGTTTGGGTGTCCCAGGGCTCTGCCCTGGGCCTATTTCTTTGATATATGCTCTTCCTCTAGCTGACCTTATTTAATACCAAAACCTCAAACGTTACTCATGCGTTCATAACTGAAACTTCCAGTGTTTCTCCTGAAATGCCAGGCTTGTCTAGCTAACTGCCTACATGACATTTCCATATGGTTATCTAGTAAGCAGTTCAAATAAAATGTCCAAAACAGAACCCTTGGTTCCCTTTTCAGCTTCCTATTTCAGTAAAAGGAACTGCCGTTCACTTAACTGCTCAAGGCAAAATATGAGCTTCCCTAATTGTTCTTTCTCCTTCATTCCATCACATCCAATCTGCTGAATTGGATGTCTTACAGGATCTACCTACAAAATATACCAGAATCTACCCATTCTATCATCACGGTCACACTACTACACGTTAATCAACACCAACTCTAGCAAGTGCTCTGATAACAGACTCCTGGTTGGTCTCCCTGTACTACTCTTGTCCCCCTAAAAATCCATTCTCAGAGAAGCCAAATATAAATAAGATAATTTCATTGCCTTTCCCTTTAGTAGCTTCCCATCATATTTAAATCTAAGATTTGGGCCTTTAAAAGTCTTGCACAAACTAACTTCTGCTAATCTTTCTCATCTCAACTTTATCTCCCCTCCCCGACTAACTATACACCAGCCACACTATGCATAATTCAGCTCCTCAAATAGACCTAGGTTGATTCCCACCTTAAAGTCTTTGAACTTGCTGTTCCCTATGCTAGAGTGCTGCTTCCCCTCATCATGGAATAGCTCAGCCCTCAATTTACACGTTCTCACTTCAGAAAGGCATTTCGTTAACACCCAATATCACTACAAGAAGCAGGTGCCTTGTCTTTTTACCATCCTATAACCGACGTCTAGAACTACTGTGCCTGGCTCCATTACAGGCACTCAATGAACAAATAAATCCCCATAGTAGCCTTATTATCATAATTCGCTAAGTGACACAACAGCAACATTAGAAATAAATCTTTCTCAAGGACACACAGCTGGTAAATGGTGAGTCTATTTCCTTGATTCAAAAGGATCTTACATGATAAAAGGGACACACCAGTGATCACAAATTACAGCTGTACTATACATGTATGAAGTAGTAAATAGTTTGGTAGGAAATGAAATATAAGACATATAAGACACATTACTAAAAATTTACAAAGACTAATGCTCTTTAATGCTTCTGCTGAGACTTCAAAAATTAAGACACTTGTTAAAAGTCTAAATTCGACAATCTATAAATTACAAATTTGTTAACCAAAATGCATACATACATGCATCTCTTAGAAAAAATTGTGAAAACACAAAAGGGTAAATCTTACCAGAGTTAATTTTGGCCTGTAACCACTTTTTCATACACTCTTGGTGGACATACTGCAAACTTCCTGTACACTTGCATGGCTCTATCAGCAAGTTAGATGATGATGCAGCTGCCATTTGACAAATTCTACATAAGTCACCTTCTTCTTCTTCTGAGTCCTCTAAAAGGAGGCTGCAAAAGAAGGCACATTTCCCAAAGCTATCATAACTCATCCTGGTTGGTTACTTCAGTCATACATAATCACAAGCTTTCTTTTTTGTTATTTCTATCCACACTGTCTCTGGGTGGAAAAAAGCAAATAGTAAAAACAACAAAGCAACAATAATTATATTCATCAGCAACCCTCTGATTGAAAATGAAAAACCCTCTCATTGAGAATAAAAATCGTAACAAATATTTTAAAGGTAAGTAAAATAGGCTATCCTATCATTTATTTTTATTTTCATATGATTAAGTAATTTTGTCATTAACAAATGACAGTTTAAGATCTGTATTTTTCTCAATGGCTTTATAAGTACTTCTAAGAGACTTTAATTTCTGCAGTATTCCAGACTACTTCAAGTCCAACAGTATAAAGGTAAGATAAACTTATCACTTTTGCCCCTTGCCTCCCCTCAAACTTTAGGGCTATTTCCATGAATTAAACACATACTGGCTTGTAGATTCTCATTTACATGTTATCAGAACCACGTTTAAACTGATAAACTTTTGTATTACAGAAAAAAATTTAAAAGTATGCTTTAAAATTCTCCATCTGCCCCCTCCCTGCAGCAATCTTATGAAAGTTTCCATTAACCTATGTCATCTATTTAACAGGCCACTGTATACTGCTTGATACATACATGTGGAACAACAGTTTTATATAATAAGGTAAGTAATTGTTAAAATCCCTACTGCATTAGTCCACTGTTGGCATGAAACAGGTACACAGTAAATTGGTAATACAGAATGTTGAACTGTTACTGAAATACAACCCGGAATATATGGATACCTAAATGAACTTAGCAAAAGATTTGTGGAAAGAGATGGATATACAACTGCTAGGAGACTTTCATGCCCTGGGTTAATCAGACATAACCTCAACCATAAATTATTTTTAAAGACTGAAAACATGGTATTTATATTTTACCTTTAAATTTAACTTTCTTCCCTTCATAGTTTCAACTATTTACTTGGTGGATTCAATTTTTCTGTACCATTTTTAACTGCAGAATGTCTTAAAATCCTTAGGTATGAGGAAAGATGTAATACAGGAATGCAAACATACACACACACACTCTCTCTGGCAAAGTAACCAACAAATGCTGCTTTTAAAATTAACCAGATAGAGTGGTGCTAGCTCAATCATTTCTCTCTGAAGATGACTAAAGTAATGCTTTGCTTTCTGCCTACACTACTGTAATTAAATTAATCTAACCTTGAAGGCTGAAAATATGTAACTACATCCTTTAGCAGACAGCAGACAGCCTGCAGTTGGAGGAAGCTGCTATAATAAGCAAACACTAAAGCAAACACTACCAGGGTAGAGCAAATCTCTTTCTACAAAAAAAGGAAAAATAGCAAGTTTAAAAGCAGGGAAATAACAGTCACATGGCAAAATCTGTCCTATAAAATTAAAAACAAGGAGTATGGTAGCCCAATGCCCAGCATCTCAGAAAGTGTGCAGAGTTTCCTTTATCACCTGAGTTGGATTTGAAAGCATTTTCTTACTAAAGTACAACAAAAATCTAAAAATAACACTAACAATAATGCTTCCCAACAATTCTACTAGGCCTTTGTGAAAAAGGAAAAAAAAAAATCCCACATTACCTTTATGTAAGTCTTCTTCCTCGAAGTGTACTTCAAATAAACTACTTTATCTCATTTTAATATTTTAATACTAAGTAATTAGACTAGGATGACTAAATTAAGAGTAAGGCTGGGACTAAGATCTCTGGTTTTTTTTGTCTTTTCACTCTTACCAGTGATTTATAAGCAACCTTCAACTCTATAAAGATTTCTTTGTATAAAAAGATTCTATGCCCTGCATTTAAACCTTTCGTTTTTTTTTTGAGACAGAGTCTTGCTCTGTCGCCTGGCTGGAGTGCAGTGGCGCAATCTCAGCTCACTGCAACCTCCACCTCCTGGGTTCAAGCAATTCTCCTGCCTCACCCTCCTGAGTAGCTGGGACTACAGGCGCATGCCACCACACCCAGCTAATTTTTGTATTTTTAATAGAGACAGGGTTTCACCATGTAGGCCAGGATGGTCTCAATCTCCTGAACTTGTGATCCACCCGCCTTGGCCTCCCAAAGTGCTGGGATTACAGCGTGAGCCACTGCACCCAGCCTAAACTGGTATTTCTGTTAAATAATACTAACTTCTAAAGAATTGGCTGGGCATGGTGGCTCATGCCTGTAATTTCAGCACTTCTGGAGGTTGAAGCATGAGGACTGCTTGAAGCCAGGAGTTCGAGACCAGCCTGGGAAACAAAGGAAGACCCTGTCTCTACAAAAAATTTAAAGAAACATAATATTCAGCATATACTTGGACTTCAAACACAAAATCAAAATTATTTTGTGCATCAAATTTTACTTTGTGAATCAAAGTAAATTTTGTGCATCAAATTCCAAAAAAATATTTGCAGTGAGATATGTAAATAAATGGTTAGTTAATAAATCATCTTAAAAAAGGCTAAGGCAGATTTATTGGTAATCCATGGTCATTCAGTTCCTCTTACTAACCCCATTTAGCATTAGTCTACCAAGGAATTGGGTAAGAGATTAAGATTTTTGTCTTTGTGTGTATATGTATTCCAACCTGGTTAAAATAACCTTTGGATTACTTTCTGACACAATTCACACCCCTTTACCATGGCTTATCCTCAATTATTAATTCTTATCTATTTACCTATGAGTGAGACATCTTACTGGATGTAAATGTTAAGGGAAGAAATTTCAGGCTGGAAGCAGTGGCTCATGCCTGTAATTCCAGTACTTTGAGAGGTGGAGGCAGGTGGATCACCTGAGGTCAGGAGTTCGAGGTCAGCCTGGCCAATGTGGTGAAACCTTGCTTCTACTAAAAATACAAAAATTAGCCAGGCATGGTGGCAGGTGTCTGTAATCCCAGCTACTTGGGAGGCTGAGGCTTGAACCAGGGAGGCGGAGGCTGCAGGGAGCCAAGATTGTGCCACTGCACTTCAACCTGGGCAAAAGAGTGAGACTCCATCTCAAAAATTTAAAAAAATAATGAAAAAGAAAGAAAGAAAGAAAAGAAACTTCAAATATCAATTTTATAAGAAGCCAATTTAGAAATGAAGAGTTCTAGGCTAGGCATGGTGGCTCATGCCTGTAATCCCAGCACTTTGGGAGGCCGAGGCGGGTGGATCACCTAAGGTCAGGAGCTTGAGACCAGCCTGACCAATACGGTAAAACCCCTACTAAAAATTCGAAAATTAGCTGAGCATGGTGGAGTGTGCCTGTAATCCCAGCTACTTGGGAGGGTGAGACAGGAGAACTGCTTGAACCCGGGAGGCCAAGGCTGCAGTGAGCCAAGATCGTGCCATTGCACTCCAGCCTGGGTGACAGAGTGAGACTCCATCTCCAAAAAAAAAAAAAGAAGAGTTCTTTTTCTATTTTTGATTTATAGGTTTAAGACAAGTTTTCGAATTTACCTCTCCTTTATTTTCTGCAATCTTTCTGGATCTCTTGAAGGCGCACTTTTAGTTTTATCACTTTTACCATCAGCTGAATTCCAACCTGAAGGAATAATATCTACTGTGATCATGACATTGTCGGTCAAATTACTCCCAAGTGCTGGGGGGACTGCAAACCGGAATAAGGAACCAGGAAGAATCCCTGCTATTCCTGTATTTCTTCCACCTTGAGCCGAATCTGATGTAGAGCCACCTGTTGTGGCACTGCTTGATGCTGCAGATGCTTGTGGTCTGTTGGCAGCAGCTCCAAGAGGATCATTCTGTGCTTCAAGGTGAACCACTTCATTTGATTCTCTTCTAAAAATATGAGATCTAGATGATGTATCAGAGGTAGATATCCTTGAAGATTCATCTCTTCCCTCTCGCCTCCTTCTAGAGAACAAAGGTGTGCATCTATTTCTAAGTGAGGAAGATAACCATGGTCCTGTATTTCTACCTTCAGATTCTTGGTTAAAATTTTCTGAATCTGACTCAGAGCTATGATTGTGGCTAAGAGATGACAAACCCCATCTTCGCCTAAGAAATCGAAATCCCTGAGAAGCTTCAGATGCTCTATTATCGGGAACTTCAGAAGTTGATGGTACATTACTACGGGACTGTGAAGCTGTCAAAATTCTTGGAGAAACGTAAGAATTTTCAGAATTCAATGATCTTGTATTCAAGGAATCCTGACTAGATCTTCGTGAAAAAAAAGTAGATGACATGCTAGAAGCTATGCGTGACAGCAATCTCCTGGTTGTCCGCCTACCTTCATTGTCAGAAGATTCTTGAAATGGTCTTTGAGATGAAACAACCCTTTCTGAATTGCTTATGATTGGGGTTTCATCTCTACTTGAACTGTAAGAAAATCCAGGCTGTGCATTGCTTCGGGAAGATTCTGATTCTCTTGACGAAAAATTTGATCTTAAAGAATTTCTGGAGTCCCTAGAACTTAGTATGGTCTGATGTTCAGAAGGCAATTGGTGGTTTGTGGATGATGTATTCAACTGTAAAGTGCTCACTGAGTTTTCTTTTGGTCTTGCTCCTTGTGAATATGAAGGAACTCTGTCTTGAACATCTATTTTTGAAAGGAAGTAAAGATAACCAATTACATGAAATAATTTGAGCATTATTATTTGCATTTATTATGTTGAGTGTCAAAACGAAGCGCTGGATTCAAACTGATTACTGTTACATTGTAACTACAGAATTTACTGTTATTATAGAAAAAACATAAACATATTTCTTTCTATTCCTACTGGTAAAATCCAGTACTGCCGTGTAAAGTCAACATTACAAATATATAAAAAAGAAATGTATTATGAGCTTATGAAAATTTTGGTAAAATTAAAACAGCTGAATTTATTGATCAGAAATTATTTGGTATGATACAATAATATCTAGTATTTAAATTGAGATGCTTTTAAATAGGCCAAATAATACAATGTAAATGACTCTTAAAATGATTAAAAGCAAAATCATCCAAGGGAGACTGTTTTGGAGATTTTGTTTTTACTCTGTGCAATAAATTAAAAAGTTGTTTTAAACCCTTGTAATTTTATGAAAAATCCCGCTAATAGCTAAAAATTTTTCCAATTTTTTTTTCTTTCAGGTTAACAGCTGTAATTCTTATCCTGTAAATGTATCCTGTGTTACATTTGCTTTAAATACTGGCTAGGAACTATGAATCAGAATAGGGCTATGACATCTGCACTTTTGAAAGGATTCCTTAACTGGTGGTTTAAATCTTCAAATGGGATGAGAAATACTATAAGATTCCTTTGCAAGGAAACTACCCATTCACCTTGTATAAGAGCAAAATTACTACTACACTAATATATGGAGCTTTATGAAAGGGTAAATGTTAGGAACTAAATCTATTTCTATCCTGTACTTTTATAGTCCAAAACCTAAAAGCTATTGATACTGTCTACTAAAGCTCTACTATCCAAAGTCAAGAAAATAAAATGTTTTCATTTGTCACAAATAAACATTTCCCCCAGTAAGATAAATTAAAATAAACTAAACCTTTAAAAACAAAACATTATTTCCTACTATGTAAATCAAACTCCATTTCTGCCTACTATATTTGTCAACTTCAATTAGCACCTTTTTCTTCAGTTACTGAGAGAGGCTGACACAGGAGAATCGCTTGAACCCAGGAGGCGAAGGTTGCAGTGAGCTGACATCGTGCCATTGCACTTCAGCCTGGGCAACAAGAGCAAAACTCCATCTCAAAACAAACAAAGCAAGCAACCAAGCAACCAAAAACAAAGTGTGGGTCTTGAGGTCAATTTAATAAAACTAGAGGTACATCCATGTTATACTAAAGTAATTTTAAATTATGCCTTAAAATGGTGATTTAAACTTTCAGTTATTTCAGAAGTAGAAGAATCAGAAGTAGTTATTAAACTACATATGTTATAGGCAAATTCTATTTGAGGATACAAGATTTAGTATGTTACTTTGTAACACAGACATTCTTAAAAGGAAAAATGCAAGTTAAACAATGTAAAGGTAGATGGAATCTAGATACTCTTACTCATCTACTGTATTTTAAATTATTTTTTAAGGTCAAAACAAGTACTAGAAAGAAATATTAAGGTATTCTGAAATCTTCATAAGACAAAAGATACACTATTCCTTTTTACTGTTGTTTTAGTAATATACATAAAAAGGAAAATAGAACATTATGAGAAGCTACACTTAATGTAATTTATACATACATGATGAAGTTGTGAAATCACCACTTCGGTGACTATAATCCATAAGATTACTAATAGAGGAATCTGTTCTTCTCTCCAAATCTCTCCTCTCTCTCATTAAGTCTGTTCCAAATGATCCAAGTACCACTGATGAAGATCTAGGAACTTGACTATGCCTCCAAGATGAATCTTAAAATAAATGAAGAAGTTTTATATCAGAGAAAGCTTTCAAGGCTTTGGATGGTAACAAATCTTCAGTAATACAGAGGAAAGTTAGTGTTATTTATTATTATCTTTTATTTGAGATGGAGCCTTGCTCTGTCGCCCAGGCTGGAGTACAGTGGCACGATCTCAGCTCACAGCAACCTCCACCTTCTGGGTTCAAGTGATTCTCCTGCCTCAGCCTCCTGAGTAGCTGGGACTATAGGCATGCACCACCATGCCTGGCTAATTTTTGTATTTTCAGTGGAGATGGGGTTTCATCCTGTTGGCCAGGCTGGTCTCAAACTCCTGACCTCTGGTGATCCGCCCACCCCAGCCTCCCAAAGTGTTGGGATTACAGGCATGAGCCACAGCACCCGGCCTTATTGTTGTTTATTATGAGAATCCCCAGTTATGTAGTCATTATCAGAAACAAAATTCAGTAAAACATAAAATTATTCACAAATTATTCACTTATAAAATTATTTCCTACTCTAAACATATTCTTCTCTAACACTAAAATCTACCCCATACATGATGTCAATGTCTCAGTCACTTCGCACAACATCTACCTATACATTATGTAAAATGATTACAGAACAAAAATGTAAATCTTGCCAAACATGGAGAATTTCACAAAAAAAGTCAATGAAAGTGATGCTGGAGAACTGCCAATATCAAAATCAAAGTCATCTGGAAAGGGAAGATGTCAACAATACAATTTTATCAGAATTATTTTTACTGCTACCACAGTTGGTTAATTTTTTATTCTAGAATTCTTAATTCTAAGAATTAAAGTATTGTTATAGTTATTGATATTTTATTAGACATGATTTCATTTAAAAGTAAATTAAACATTGTCTCAAACCTCTTTCCTTCACTATTTACCTTGAAATTTTGATTCTTTCTTCCCTAATCCTAGTAGTCTTAATAATTCCTCTTTATTAAGAGAAATGGCCCAGAGTATTTATAATGTTTTCACATAGCAGAAGAGAACAAAAATATCTCTGGCACAGTGGTGTTTGACTACAAAGTTATTAACAGTCTGCTCTTAGCCATCCCAACATTCTTAATATCCTTCAGATAGGCACGTCTTTCCCATGACATTCCAGATTATCAAAATAGACAGGAACTGCTTACATTACTTCAATTGGTAACACACAAACATTTAAATAATTTTACCTCCAATTGTGTCATCACAAGTTTTGGCTCCTCTTAAACACTGGCACTGGCTAACATTTCATTTGAAGAGGAGTATGAGTGAGACGGTAGCCTCCTGACCTTTCAACAAAAGATCTTTTCAATGTGTGTGAAAAATATGTGTCTCAGTACAAAATACCAGGCATGACGCTTTATGGATAGATCATCCAAATCCCAGAGTGGTCAGTACCTTGCCCAATGCCACTCATCTAGCTAGAGAACTAAAACTGTGACTTTCTAATCCCTTGTCTAGAAATCCTACTAAAATACCACCATTTTTTTTCTAACTCAAGAGTTTCCGTATTTGTTTTTTGTTTAAGAGACAGAGTCTTGCTCTGTCTACCAGGCCAGAGTGCACTGGCATGATCATAGCTCACCGTAACCTCAAACTCCTTGGGACCAAGCGATCCTCCAGCCTTAGCCCCTCAAGTGGCTGGGGAGTATAGGCATGCACCACCAGGCCCAGCTAATTGTTTTTTTTTTTGGTAGAAATAGGATCTCACTATGTTGTCTAGGCTGGCCTCAAACTCCTGGCCTCAAGAGATCATTCTGCCTTAGCCTCCGTATTTTCTGAAAATAAATATTATATACTACAATGTTTATCATTTACATAAGACATGCTTAAGCAATATTTTAAACATGTATCAGTAGATTTAGCCTTCCTTGTAACAATTACAAAATATAACCAACAGAATACACACATTTACCAATTTGATGATCATAAAACACCAGCTATTCTAATTAAAATCTGCTAATATCCTGTTTATGTAGAATATCTATATCAATTTTACAAGAAAAATGCAGAAGAGTTAGTATCAGTTCTAGCATTAATTTAAACTAAGATTTTGGAAATTCCACTACATTTCTGACCCACTGTCTTCATATAAAATCTGCTTGCCTCATTCCAAAACTAAGAACAACTGTGTTACACCTAGGGAAAAATGGGCTTAAAATACCTACAGAAACATATTCTTACCTGATAACGTGTTTAAACCGTTTCCAACATTTCTCCCAGCTGAGGTAGTACAGTTTGTACAGGAAAGTTTAGGTCTTTTTGAATCATGATCCCGTTGCTGGTTCTGCGATCTTGAGCGTGCTCCCTGAGTTATCTCAGATTCACTATACCACGCAGATTGAAATGGTGACGCAGATGCTGATGCTGACGTAGACTGTAAGTTCAAAAAACTTTTTTAAACAACAAAAGGCTGCATTCAGTATTAAATTTAACCAATAATCCTCTAATAAATTCCTACAAGCATCAATTTTTCGACCACGTAGTTCTTTTTTTTGAGACAGAGTCTTGCTCTGTTGCCCAGGCTGGAGTGAAGTGGGGCGATCTTGGCTCACTGTAACCTCCGCCTTCCGGGTTCAAGCAATTCTCCTGCCTCCGCCTCCTGAGTAGCTGGCATGACAGGTGCGCGCCACCACGCCCGGCTCACTTTTGTATTTTTAGTAGAGACGGGGTTTCACCATGTTGGTAAGGCTGGTCTCAAACTCCTGACCTCATGATCTGCCCACCCTGGCCTCCCAAAATGCTGGGATTACAGGCATGAGCCTCTGTGCCCAGCCTCCACCATGTAGTTCTTCTTTAGACTTTGTTCCTTCTACCCACTTGTCCATTTACTATACACTACAATTGTACTTTGCTGGGCTCTCAATCTGATGTAGAGTTAAGTTTTTTTTTTAACCGTATACAAACACTTGGTTATGAAACACTGAAGAACAAAAACTATAATCATTTTCCCTAATTTTTCAGTTTTTTTTCTTTTTGCAAATGAAATCTTTGTTGTACTGGTTTAATATTTCAATCTTTTGAGGAATACTAAGCTATAAAGAGACTGTGAATTACCCTACTATGAAAATCAGATTTTTCAACTAATTAACAAATTTATCCTTGTTCTGATGCCTAGTTTCCAGAATATGGTCATACAACACTAATAAGGGTATGCTTTAAAAAAAAAAAAAATTCCTAACATCAGAAATTTCTTCATCAGTGAATCAACAACTAAGTACATATTTTAAAACTTGGCTCATGGTTTTCTCTTTTAACATATATGTACACAAAATAAAACTTGTAACACAGATATCACTGATAATGTACAAACTATTTTACTTCTCTCCAATTCTTTAATTTGTCAAGTTTACTCACTACAACGCATTAAAAAGGCGACAGTTTGTCTCCTTAAATATTTAGGTTTAAATGACAACATATTTCAACCACAATTATTGAAATTGTACTAGTCTTTTTACAAAAATGTTTCCATCACGGCAAAGTAATTACCTGGACACACACACACAGGACAGATAGACTAAAAAACATACATTTGGCATACAATCTCTCAATGGCTCAGAGACAGTAAGGATCTCTAAAATAAAAGTAATTTTTCAGTACATAAAAGAAAAATAATTTTTAAAAGCATGTTACCATAAGTATGTGGTAAATAGTTTATTGTGCTAAAGAACATTAAAATGAAACCAAATTATTTTAAGTGTTCTTCTGTTTAACAAAAGAGTTAAAATGGAATGCATCATGGGCCGTAATTTCGGTCTATATTAATCTAAAATTCACATGATAAACACAAGAACCCAAAAAATGTGTTCCATCAAAGCTCTACAGTCTAGGTAACAGATAAGTAAATAAATAATTATACTATAAATAAGTACTATTAATAGTAGGTACAGTGAAAGTTTTACAGAAAGACCCTAAATATGTTTTAAGGACACAGGGAAAGAGTCAAAGAAGATAGTAACTGAAGTTCACAGGGTAGGTGAATGAAAAAAGACATTACAAATAGACAACATAAAAAGACGTATAAACCATTTACCATCAGATTTTTGTTGTTGTTGTTTTGAGACACAGTCTCACTCTGTTGCCCAGGCTGGAGTGCAGTGGCACAATCACAGCTCACTGCTGCCTTGATCTTCCCACCTCAGTCTCCAGAGTAGCTGGGACCACAGGCACATGTCATCATGGCTGGGTAATTTTTATTTTGTAGAGACAGGATCTCACCATGTTGCCCAGATGGTCTTGAATTCCTGGGCTCAAGCAATCTTCTGCCTTAGCGTCTCAAAGTGCTAGGATTACAGGTGTGAGTCACCACATCTGGCCTGGCTTTCTTCTAAGACATTACTATTTATACTTGACCTTCTATTATACTTCAATTATTAATTTTTAAATTTGCTTTTTATAGAGATAGGGTCCCACTACGTTGCCCAAGCTTGTTTTGAACTCTTGGGTTCAAGTGATCCTCCTGCCTCAGCCTCCCAAACAGCTGGGATTACAAGGCATGAGCCATTGCACCCAGCCAATTATGGTTCAATCATGAGAAACATATTGCATGCATTCAGGGGATATATTAGTTCATGGTAACACTGGAGAAGAAATTTTGAAAATAAAGTAGAAGGTGCGAGGCTGAAAAGGCAGGAAAGGGCTACATCAGGAATTCGCCCATCCTTTGCCTAGAGAATATTCTGTAAATTGAATATGGCATTTTTCAGCTTAGCACAAAGTTAAGTCTTACAAGCCTTCTGTACCTAATATTACAGACACCCAGTCAATGAACTGGAGCTAGCACAAGAAATGAAATTAATCTGATATTTCAGAATCAAACCATTTCATATGCCATTATCATCAAGGTATCAGGGACCTTATCTTGCAGGCCAGTGGTTCTAACACTTCTGGATTTCAGAGACCAAAACAAAAAATGTTTTAATTTAAAAATGAGAAAGAACTGTCACTTTTGTCCAGTAGGACATCATTATTTTTCTCATTTTGCAAAGACTTTAGCATAAAGTTACTGAATAGCACTTCTGCAAATATGATTTTGGGAACTAACAAAGGGCGGGATGAATCAGATCTGCTACTATATAGAAAGACTTTTAGAGGCATATGGAAGATGAAATAGATGAAATGAACAGAAAGTAAGAAAACCAATTAGGAAGCCATTAGAATATCAAGAAAGAAGTCCCTATGAAGTAAGTAATGGGAATAGAGAGCAATCATAAAACATAAAAATTCATCAGATGTAGGGCTGTGAGAAATAGAGAAAAAACAGGTTTTTGGTACTTTCTACTGGTGAGATAAATTACTATGCCATTCATTAAAAATACTGATTATAGGGGAGCAGATTTAGATAATGAATTTCATTTGATTCTTGAATGCTGAAGTGTCCAAAGGCTTAAAGTGACACTCACTGTTCATTAAACAATTTTCATGACTCATGACAAAACATGTAGATTATATGGCTATATGCAAGACAAAAAATGTTAATATCAGCATATAGGTATACATATCAGTATACATAATGTCAGTATATAGGAGGAATATTTTGGAGTTTTGCTATTGGCTTAAGTTCAAAATCAAACCTCTTCCTGGTTCCTACAATCCAATTTTGTCCATATTTGTTCAAATATCCTCAGCCTGAAGCAATCAGTTTTTTTCCCTCGGAATTCTTTGAGCAATTAAATAAAGTGTTAGATTCCTTTAACAATGTATTATCTCTTCTGCTGTCTAGAACTACAGGCCAAATGAAATCAGGGAATAAGTCTGTCTTCAAAGTATACTGCCTTGGGCATAATGAATCCTTAAACAAGTGGTTTTGGGGTTGTTTTCACTTTTTGGCTATTATAAACTGCTGTTATGAACAACTGTAAATTTCTGTGTGGATGTATGTTTTCAATATTCTTGGGTGTAACTAATAGATCATGTAGTAACTTGATGCTTAATATTTGGAGGAATTACTATTTTTCCAACTATAGGTTGATGCTAATAGCTGTGATGGCGGCAGCAGCTCATCTGGAGTGGTTGCCACAAAGATGCCAGCTGCAGCAGGGGAGGCATGGCAGGGTCTGTGTGCTCCATGGAGCCAGCAACAGGTGGGAGCCCTGATCACTTCCAAGTTGGTGGGGTAGGAGCCCTGTGCTCCCTGACCCAGCTGTGGCTGTAGACTTGGGTATCCCGGTGTCTCAGGGGTCTGAGAAGCCTCCCTTCCCCACCCTCCGCCCGGCTCCTGCTCAGATTTTGGAGCAAAGTTTTAGCCAAGCTTGTACGCTGTGTATGCACATGCTTGCGGCAGTGCCGACACATCAGCCCACTGCCACCTTGGCCCCCTCTGGACTTTGGGCACCAACAAGCACAGAGGGAGGGCAAGGGGGAACTGAGGGCGGCTTGGCATGGGTCTACAGGCATCCGTTGGCACGAACAGCCTGAGTGCCATGAACAGTAGCAGGAGGCAGACAAGCTCCTGGGTGAAAAGGGGCAGGTCCCCAGTGAAATTCTACCTTCAAGCCTGGGATGGCCTGAAGCCTGGAGGCTTGGCTGCCAGTTCCACGGACCGGAGTCAGACCTTATGGTGCTTATCTCAGGCCCACCCATTGCCTCCCATGGACCAATCAGCATGCACTTCCTCCCCTCTTGAAGCCCATGAAAATCTCAGACTCAGCCAGATGTCAGGCCCACTTCCCAGTGGATAGGAGCTACCCAGTCCTGTGTGGTTTCCTCTCCACTGAAAGCTACACACTCGTTGAGATGACCTGCCTGCGGAAAGGAGCCACCCACTTTGGTCTCCTGAGAGCTGTACTACTGCTCAATAAAGCCCCTCTTCGCCTTGCTAACCCTCCAATTGTCTGTGTACCTCATTCTTTCTGGACGTGGGACAAGAACTCAGGACCCGCCAAATGGTGGGACTCGAAGAGCTGTAATACAAACAGTACTGAAACACCCCTCCCTACCCCCGCTCACCATGCTGTGAGCGACAAGGAAAGAAGATCTCTGACCCTTCGGGGAGACCAGACCTGTGACTCCCTGGGGCTCCCTGAACCAGGTCTGTGACAACCTCTTTGGGGATCTGTAGTTCCTGGTGTCTCCAAGCTTCCGGGTGCCACCGTGTTCCTCAGTGCCCACAGAAGCTGCTGCCTGTGGTACACCTGATCCACTCGCAGCCTCACAGGGCACCAGCACCTAGAGCTGCCTGCCCCACTGCACCCAGTGTGCCTGGCTGTAAACAGTGGCCGGCCCCTGCACTCACTTGCTCATGCACCCCTCGCCGATCCATGTCTGGCTCACCCTTGGCAGGCGTGGGATCCGAGCTGATAGCACAAGTCGAACAAAGCCTGCCAGTCCGAGTAGGCAGAACACACCTAGCAGGCCCGAGCAAAGGCTTCTAGCTGGAAAAGCAACACTCCAAGGATCCTGTGACAGCTGTACCATTTTATAATCCCATCAACATTGTATGAAGGTTCCAATTTCTCCACCACTTACCAACACCTGTGATTGTCCACCTTTTTTTAAAATTTTGATACAGGGTCTCAGCTCTGTTGCCCAGGCTAGAATGCAGTGATGAAATCACAGATGACTGTGGCCTTGACTTCCTGGGACCAAGCAATCCTTCCACCTTGGCCTCCAGAACAGCTGAGACTACAGGCATGCAACACCATGCACAGCTAATTTTTAAATTATTTCTTTGTAGAGACTGGGTCTCACTATGTTGCACAGGTCTCAAATTCCTGGGTTCAAGCAATCCTCCCAGATTTGACCTCCCAACTCAGGCCTGGGATTAAAGGCATGAGTCACTGCGCCCAGCCTGTCCATCTTTTTTATTTTGGCTATGCTAGTGGGTGTTAAGTATCTCACTGTAGTTCTGACTTGCATTTCCCTAATGACTAATACTTTCTCATATGCTTATCAGCCATTAATATATCTTTGGAAAAGTATTTATTAAAGTCCTTTGCCCATTTGAAACTGGGTTATCTTTTTATTGTTGAGAGGTAAGAGTTCTTCATATATTCTGGATACAAGTCTCAGTATCCAGTAAGATATATGCTTTGCAAATATTTTCTCTCGTTCTGTGGATTGTCTTTTCACTCTCTTGGTACTGATGCACACAAATTTTAGTTTTCATGAAAACTAATTAATATTTTTTGCCTCCCGACTATGAGCATTCATATGACACTAGATGGAAGTAATTAAATTTACACTGGAGTTTCATAGAGTTTTCTTTCTTTTTCATTAACTTTCCAGTCTCTACCCAGACAGGTAACAGATTTGGCTCCCAGAGTAAATACTTTTCATCAGTTATTTCCAATTCAAAAGGCTATCTGTTATATGGTGAATTGTATGGTATGTGAATTATAACTCAATAAAATAAGGGGAGAGGTAGAAGGCTATCTAGCCCAACCAAAGTAGCTGAAATACTATATGGTGTATCTGAGAAATCATCAATAAGATAGCTTGGAGACTTAATAGCTATAGGTACTCTATGCACAGTGAAAAGAAAATAACTTTCCAAGACTTTATATAACTAGCAGGCATCCAATTTTCATTTTATTTCTTTTTACCTTCATAATATTCATGCCACCTTTCCAAAAACAGGTTTACTGGAAGTATAGTCAATGAAATCATTTACTATTAATATTGTATAAGTCAGTGTTTGCTTTCAGAAAATTATTTCTAAGGTTTTAAAATATTTTCCCAACACAAATGCCCTTAAAACAATGCAATTAAAAAAAAAAAAACTTAAGGAGAAAATATTTGCAAATCATGTATCCAATAAGGAATTTAAATCTAGAATATATAAAGAACCCTTACAACTCAGTAATAAGACAACCATACTTTAAAATGAGCAAAAGAGCTATTATAAATAGGCATTTCTGAAAAATGTACAGTAAATGGCCAATTAGCACATGAAAAGATGTACAACATCATTAGTCACCAAGGAAATCCAAATCAAAACCACAATGAGATACATACCACTTCATACCCATGGAGATGGCTAGAATCAGAAAGTAAAATAAGTGTTGGTGAGGATGTGGAGAGAATGGAATCCTCATACACACAAACGGGAATGTAAAATGATCTAGCCAGTTTGAAAACAGTATGGCAGTTCCTCAAATGATTGAACACAGAGGTTACGCATGACTCAGCAATTCCATTCCTTTCTTTTATGAGATACGGTCTCACTCTGGCTCACGTAGTAGTGAAGTGGTGCCATCATAGCTCACTGAAGCCTCAACCTTCTGAGCTTAAGGGATCCTTTCATTTCAGCCTCCCCAAAAGTTAGGACTACAGGTGTGCACCACCACATCAGGCTAGTTTTAAAAATTTTTTGTAGAGATGGGGTATCACTATGTTGCCTAGGCTGGTCTTGAACTGCTGGCCTTAAATACTCCTGACGTTTGGCCTCCCAAAGTGCTGGGATTACAGGCATGAGCCACCATGCCCGGCTCCATTCTTAGTACATACCAAATACAAGTGAAAACACAAGTCCACACAGAAACTTGCATATGAATGTCTACAGCAGCATTATTCATAATAGCCAAAAGGTAGAAACAACCCAAATGTCCATCAGAAAATAAATGGATACACAAAATATGGCATACCTATACAACGAAATAGTATTTGGCCACAAAAAAGAATAAAGTACGGACATATGCTACAACATAGATGAACACTGAAAATATGCTAAGTTAAAGAAGCTACCAACAAAAGACTACATAGTACCTGTTTCCACTCATGTATATGAAAATCCAAAATAGGGAAATCTACAGATATAAAGTAGATCAATGGTTGCTTTGCACTGGTAGGGGAAGGGGGATTAGAGAAGTAGTGCAGCGATAACCATAATGGTTGTACAGCTGTGAATACACTGAAGACCACTGAACTTTAAATGGGCAAATTGTATGGTATGTAAAATTATAACTTAATAAAGTCATTTCTTAAAGAATTTTAAAGATACTTGCAAATTTACATTAATGTTATCCACTGGCAAATGATTAATCATTAAAAATCATGTAAAGCACAGGAACAGAAACTAGCCCAGAATGATATTCTTTTCCTGGGCTCCTCATTTCCATGAGTTAACGACTTGACTGTGAAGTGAATAAATTCTGCTTTGAAAAACTTCCAGAACAACATTACCTTCACCATGAGCAACAACTTAAGACTTTGAGCTCTTCCTTAAAATATTCATGTGATGGAGAGTACCCATCTCCACACCAATGCAGAAGAAACTCGTATCACTCCTCTGTACACTTTAAGACCAAATTGACAAGTTTTGTTTCCTCGGAGGAACGTTATATCTTTTTCTTCTTCAGACAGGGTCTTGTTCTGTCACCTAAGCTGGAGTGCAATTGCATGATCAAGGGTCACTGCAACCTCAACCTCCTGGGCTCAAGCAAACTTCCTGCCTCAGCCTCCTGAGTAGCTGGGACTAAGACGTGTGCTACCATGCCTGGGTAATTTTTATTTTTTTTTTTGTAGAGAGGGGGTCCCACTATGTCACCGAGGCTGGTCTCTAACTCCTGGCCACAAGTGACCCTCCCACCTTGGCCCCCCAAAGTGTTGAGATTAAAGGAGTGAGCCACCATGCCCAGTCTCTTTTTCTTATATGCAATACTCATTACAGAGCTAGTTGTGTTTTGCTGTGATCTTCTTGATAACCAAAATGAGAGCAAGTTTAACTTAAAAATGCTGCAGGGTTTATGTAATGCCTATCACTGTTACAATTCTGACCCACTCTCCATATTTATTACTCTCAGTATTCTGTATTTTTCCTTATCCTATTTTAAATTATTTTCATTTTCTTGTTTAATTGTATATGCATCTATGTATTTATTTCCTTGAAAGCTACACTTGCATAAGGTAGATTTTTAAAAAATTAATGACCACTGGTTCTGCACTATGCAAAATATGCAATGGTACTGATCTCTATAGCAGTTATCTACAAACTAAAAAAAAGGTATCAATAACTTTAAAAAGCCCCTATAACCTTATAAAAAGCCTCCTTTTAAAATTATTTCCTATTAAAAGTAATCAAACTCTCAACAAAGCAAAACAGAACAAGTACTAAACAGACTAGTGCTTCCTTAAAGTTACAGAAAAATATACCAAATCAACATAAAAATTTACATATTCACAAATAACCCATTTTTACTTTTAACAATATGAATTATAGAAATTAAATTTTCCTTTAAAAACATGGAATTATAGAAATTAAATCTTCCTTTAAAACGTAAATTTTGCTTACTGTCACTAAAGACGTAAGATGATCATAGTTTTCAATCATTCAAATTGTAATAAAAATCTAAAGATGGGATAGCAGAAGTAACAGCAAGATTAGTAACAGGTGAAGCGCAGCTTACAAATGGCTGAGAACTAAAAGATATTTAGGAAATCAACCGTTCGGAACTTAGAATCTACATTTCCCCAAAGAAACAATGCTATCCAGAGTCTTGGATTCTTAAGCTCAAGTATATTACATAATAATCACGTAACTGAGAGAAACCACCTATATTTCTAGATTTCAGAACCTTATAGATGAACTGACACAAATATTCGTCTTAACTAAAAACAGAAGTAAAAAAAGGTTCTATAAAATGTCAAGCACTATATAAGGTGTTCCCATAAGTCCATAACATAACTGAAATTGATATATCATGTCCTACTCCGACCCTCTTTTCTCTGAAGCTTCAGATTTACCAAGTGCCTGAGAAAATGGAAGTTTTATGTCTCCAATAGTTGTGAGTTAAAACACTTCAATGATTTTTTTTTTTTTTAATGTTGCCTCTGGCCAGGTGTGGTAGCTCATGACTGTAATCCCAGCACTTTCGGAGGGTGAGGCAGGAAGACTGCTTGATCTCCCAAGTTCGAGACCAGCCTGGGCAATATAGTGAGACTTACACTGTAAATAAAAACAGACTTACAACAGATAGACTTACAACAGAAAAATAAAATACTGGCCAGGCATGATGATTCGCATCTACAAAAAATTTAAAAATCAGCACAGTGTGGTGCGCACACCTATATTCTCAAGCTACTCAGGAGGCTGAGGTAGGAGGACTGCTTAAGCCCAGGAGGCAGAGGCTTCAGTGAGCTGAGATCAGTGCCACCACACTCCAACCTGGGTGAGTGTGAGACCCTGTCTCAAAAACTAAAAAATTTTAAAACGCTCCCTTTGACATTGAGTAGTCTTAACAATGCTAAATAAACTAAACATACTACACGTAATTTAATATTTGGATAAATTATACCATTCCCTACAGATATTACCTTAAACCAATGTAAAGCCAGGAAATAATAATGGTAACAGTAAGTTAACAATAAAAATAATTATAAATAAAAATAACAATTATAAATAGTTATAATTAGTAATACCTGAACCCTTATACTATGTTCTAGGCACTGTTCCAAGTGCTTCACATGTATTCTTTCTTTCAATTAATCTTAACAATATGATGAACAATCTTGTTCATCTTACATCTCACATATAGATGTGGCTGTATGAAGAAACCACTATCACTATCACCATTTTACAGAAGAAAAAACAGATAAATAAAATGCTGGCCAGGCAAGATGGCTTGCATCTGTAATCCCATCACTTTGGGAGGCTGAGGTGGGAGGACTGCTGGAGGCCAGGAGTTTGAGTCCAGCCTGGGCAGCATATCAAGATCCCATCTCTACAAGAAAAATTTTTTAAAAAATTAGCCACATATGTGTATGTGTTGGGGGGATGGGGGTGGGGGAGGGTATGCACCTGTAGTCCCAGCTACTCAGGAGGCTGAAGCAGGAGGATCGCTTGTGCCCAGAAAGTTGTGGCTGTGCTAAGTCATGATTGCTCAACTACACCACAAGCTGGGTGACAGAGCAGGACCCCGTCTTTTAAAAAAAAAACAAAAACAAAAACAAAAAAGTGAAACACTTTGTTTAAGAACATAGGAGTTTCAATTTTGAAATCAAAACTAAAAAAGCAAAGCAGGCTAAAAATGGTTGAATTATGGTTGAAACTGCTCCCATACCATTAAAAAGAAAAAAGCGATTAAAAAACCGATTGTAAGCAACTTAAAGCAACTAAAAAGCATTAAGAAAATCCCTAAAATTTATAAAAATAATTTATCTTAAGAATCAATAAACATTTAAAATATACTACTTGGTTTGGATTTTGGGTGTTTGCAAGTAATTTCTGAATTTTACTTGGATAGTTAAAGACATCAAAATTTTGGAACATAATGAAATCAACACTAATATGTTACTACAAACAACATTTAGGTGGGGTCATTTTGAAGTCATTAACATGGAATTATTTTTTTTTTTTTGAGACAGAGTCTCACTCTGTTGCCCAGGCTGGAGTGCAGTGGTGCAATCTCAGCTCACTGCAAGCTCCAGCCTCCTGGGTTCACACCATTCTCCTCTCAGCTTCCCGAGTGGCTGGGACTACAGGCGCCCTCCACCACACCTGGCTAATTTTTTGTATTTTTAGTGGAGACGGGGTTTCACCATGTTGGCCAGGATGGTCTCGATCTCCTGACCTTGTGATCTGCCCGCCTTGGCCTCCCAAAGTGCTGGGATTACAGACGTGAACCACTGTGCCCGGCCAACATTTAAATGGTTTTTTTTAAAAAAATGCTGCTATTTGTTTAACATAATAAGAAATTGACTTTTTTTTTTTTTTTTTGAGACGGAGTTTCACTCTTGTTGCCCAGGCTGGAGTGCAATGGCACAATCTCGGCTCACCGCAACCTCCGCCTCCTGGGTTCAAGTGATTCTCCTGCCTCAGCCTCCTGAGTAGCTAGGACTACAGGCATGTGCCACCACACCCAGCTAACTTTTTAGTAGAGATAGGGTTTCTCCACGTTGGTTAGGCTGGTCTTGCACTCCCGACCTCAGGTGATCCACCCGCTGTGGCCTCCCAAAGTGCTGGGATTACAGGTGTGAGCCACCACGCCTGACCAGAAATGGACTTTTTTTGAATAATCTACAACATTAAGAACAAATTAGAAGAAACAGTTTGAAACAGTCATATCTTAAGGAGAATGTCAATAAAGATACTAAATATATTCAGGACTTTAGCACCTACACTATTATTATTATAATAATAATTATAAAAAACAAATACAGCAGTAGCTAACGTTTATATAGTGTTTACCATATGCCAGGTGCTATTATCATTTAACATACAGCATTGTCATGTAACTGTAACAACTGGATAAAGTAGGTGATACTAAGTCATAAAGATGTCAGCCAGGTGCAGTGGCTCACACCTGCAATCCCAGCACTCTGGGAGGGAAGGATGGGCAGAATGGTTGAGCCCAGGAGTGTAAGACCTGCCTGGGCAACATAGTGAAACTCCACCTCTTCAAAAAAACACAAAAATTAGCTAGGCATGGTGGCACATGCCTGCAGTCCTAGCTGCTGGGGGAGAGGCTGAGGTGAGAGGATCACTTGAGCCTGGGAGGTCCAGGCTGCAGTGAGTCGTGATTGCATCACTCACTCCATCCTGGGTAACAGAGTGAGATCCTGTCTCAAAAAAAAGAAACAAACACTCAAAAACAATCACAACAGAAAAAGATGTCAATAGCTAGTAAGTCATGAAACATGACTCCTCTCTAGGCAGTACAGTCTGGTTTCAAAGTTTGTCTTCCTCATTAATAAGCTATATATATTTTTAAAAGTAGACAAAAATTAGTAGACAAAATTTTACGAATACGGGAAAATACAATTCTGTGCTCTTTATATGTCACCATGATATTTCTATAAAAGGCAAAATATATGATTCTACACCTCTAGGAATCATAAACTTGTCTAGCAGCAGAAAATGTACAATATCAATTGACATTTAAAATGAGACCAGGTTCCACTGAGCTGGAGTTTAAAATAAAACAGAGACCAGGTAAACAGTTCATATAGTCAATTAAGAAATGGGTAGCAGATATGGGCATTTTCTCTTTCTTTTTCTTTTTTTTTTTTACTTCAGTCTTGCTCTGAATATCTTACAGAATGCTTACTACTGTGTAGGAACATTTTTATGAGACTCTGTCATATATCAGATCATATAACATATAAATATATGAATACTTAATACAAACAGAAATTTTCAAAGGATTCTTTTAGATTACCTCAAAATCAGACTTTTGCAAATCAAACATTAATTATAACATTCAGCCAAAAATGCAATGAGCTTAAATTTGTTACAATGATAAGCCATTTCAAAATCCAAAGAACTAGTCAGGCATGGTGGTGTGTGCCTATAATCTCAGTTACTCAGGAGACTGAGGTGAGAGGATCATTTGAGCCAGAGTTTGAGACCAGTCTGGGCAACATAGCAAGACCCTGTTTCAAACAAAATGAAACGAAAAGCTTGTGCTCCCAACGAAAACTAGCTACATAAGAGTAGATGGACATACCAATATAAACTCATTATTCACCATAAAAATCAAATTTAAAAATTCATGTAAAAGACTTTTAGAACTTTCATAACAAGATAACCTGTTAATTTAAAAATCACTCAACATTCAAAGCAAAATATTTAGAAGTTGTAATCTCAAAGAAAAACACTTAACATTTGTTATTTCACCACTGCTTTGTGTATATGCAGAGAAAGGTCAGATGAATGAGTGTGATTTTAGAGGAAAAGGAGGTACAGTTTTTGTTCCTCCGACAAAGCCATTCACATTGATTGACCAGTTTAAATTTATACTTAAAACTGATACTTATGTTTATATGTACAAAGTTTTCCAAGTCTTTGGAAAGCTTTTTTTTTTTTTTTTTTTTTTTGAGATGGAGTCTCACACTGTCACCCAGGCTGGAGTGCAGTCTCACGATCTCAGCTCACTGCAACCTCCACCTCGGGGTTCAAGCAATCCTCCCACCTCAGCCTCCCAAGTAGCTGGGATTACAGGCGTGTGCCACCACACCAAACAAATTTTTTTGTATTTTTAGTTGAGACGGGGTGTCACCATGTTAGCCAGGCTGGTCTCGAACTCCTGACCTCAAATGATCTGTCAGTCTCAGTCTGCCAAAGTGCTGGGATTACAGGCGTGAGCCACCGTTCCCAGCCCAAATGTATGATTTTATATGAGGTTACAATCTGTTATTCATAATTCTGAAGTCTACAAAGTTTGAAAAATTATTATTCATTTTGCTACATATATATTGGTTTTGATTACAGGATGCCTCAGATCCAGCTACTACATTTTAAAAATACCCTCAAAAGAGTGGCCCTAGGGATTTTGAAAAAGGCTGTATACATATATTCCAAATAAAAATGTTACCTGATATTCAGAATCCAATCTAAATGAAGAGTCTCTTGAGTGATAGGTATCATTTAAACTACTTCCTCTACTTCCAGACATCATCCTAGTGCTTAAGGAGCTGGAGGGTTGAACAGAAATTCTTCTTGGAATCCTTGAAGGTTTAGACTCCATTCTTATAGATTTTTCTGTTAAATGAAAATTTTCATTAATTGCCTTTGGGAAAACATGAAAGCCTTTAATGTTTAATCCTCCTTAATCATTAGCTCAAATAAAAAATTAACTATACAAATTAACCATATCTGCCAAGGTAAATTGTGAAATGATCACCACTTCTCTTCCACAAAGCAGAAGTTCATCAAAGGTTTTCTACCGTCCGTTAAAGGAAGCAAACAAACATGATAAAAGTGGAATGAAGCACTCTGAGGTCTGTTGTTTCCAAAATCTGGCTCTTTTCCTTACTCAATTTTGTCTATTACATATTCTACATGAATTTGTCCTTGACTCTCTTGGTATTCTCTATTTTTAGTGTTCAATGCTCATACCTGTTGTACTATTTGCATACCCTTTAACACAATGTTCTCACAAACCTTTGTATGTGCCTGGAAAGTCTATACATTACCCACCCAATTCTTGGTCACTGGTTTAAACACAAGTACCTTTCTTCTCTGCATATGTTTCTATTTCATACATACTTTTCATACTATTATGCATTTTAATTTGTTTACCTTTCTATTTCCCCATCTCAACAATGAATTTTCTAGGTCAGAATCATTTAAAGTATTTTAAAATCACTGCCTGGGATATGAATGAACTTTCTTTTTATTTACCACTCACAGTAGGATCTCTTAATTATAACAAAAATAATAGCAACAGCTGATATTTATTAAGTTTTATATGCACGGTCTGACAGTAAGGACCTTCTGATTAACTGTTAGTTCACTGAATCTGCAGACCAACCCTGTGAGACAGGTACTATATTATCTCCACTTTATAAATAAGAAAACAGGCACAGAGAGTTTAAGCAATTTGTACGTGATCACAGAGCTAATAAAGTGTTTCTCAAAATGTTTCCAAAGACTGTTTATGGTACCACTGGAAAATGATACTTTAAGTAAAAAAGTCAATCTATAAATCTACACATAGAGTATGATTCTATTAATGCAAATAAAATGAATAAAACTTCTAAGAAAAAAAAACCAAAATGCTAAATTTATTTTGTGGAACTGAGTGCTTTCCACTTTATAGATTAATAATTTCCAACTTTTCCTTACTAAACATTTCCAAACCCAGGACAAAAATAATGATTACCCATGCCTGATTATTAAATATATATAAATGGAATCATACAATAAGTACTCTTTTGTATCCAGCTTCATTTGCTCAACATTATATTTGTGAGATTCATCTCTGTTGTTGCATGCAGTTTTAAGTTCACTCTAATTTCTTTACATAGCATTCCACTATATGAATGCACACAATTTATTTTCCCATTCTACCATGAACGTACGCTATATTGTTTCCATTTGGGAGCTGTAATAGTGCTACTATAAAGACATTACTACTATAATTTAAAAAGCTTTTTTTTTTTTCTGAGACAGAGTCTTGCTCTGTCGCCCAGGCTAGAGTGAAGTGGCACGATCTCCGCTCACTGCAAGCTCCACCTCCCGGGTTCACGCCATTCTCTGGCCTCAGCCTCCAGAGGAGCTGGGACTACAGGCGCCTGCCAAAACATTCGGCTAATTTTGTGTATTTTTAGTAGAGACGGGATTTCACCATATTAGCCAGGATGGTCTCGATCTCCTGACTTTGTGATCTGCCCGCCTCGGCCTCCCAAGGTGCTGGGATTAGAGGCATGAGCCACCGTGCCTGGCCTTAAAAAGATTTTAAAATATTCTGAGGCAAGGATTTACAAGGCCTCTGACTGTATCTCATATAAGTGGAATCATACAATATTTGTCTTTTCATGATTGGCTTATTTCCCTTACCCTAACGTCCTCAAAGTTCATCTATATTGTACCATATGCCAGAATTTCCTTCCTTTTTATGGCTGAACATTATTGCATTGTATGCATAGTATGCATAGTCATGCATCACTCAAGAACAGGAATACATTCTAAGAAATGCATCTTTAGGTGATTTCGTCACTGTGCAAAAATAACTGTGTATATACACAAACCTGAATGGTATACTCTAATACCTGGATTATATGGTATAACCTATTGTTTCTAGACAGCAAACCTGTATAGCATGCGACTGTACTGAATACTGTAGACAACTGTAATACAATGGTAAGTATTTATATATCTAAACACAGAAAAGATACATTAAAAATAATTAAGAATAGTCAAATCATAGAGAAAGAAGATTGGTGGTTGGCGGGGGATGGGGAGCTGTTTAATGAGTGTGAAATTTTGGTTTTACAAGATGAAAAGAGTTATGGAGATATATGTTAGTGATGCTTGCACAACATTATGAAGGTCTCCAATAATCCTGAATTGTACACAAACATGGCTGAGATGGTAAAATTTATGTTCTCTGTATTTTATCACAAAAAAATAACAGATTGGGGGGATGGTGCATGTGGTCAGACAGCAAGCTGTTGAATTAACACCTGTATCTGGAGCAGCGGAACCTCAGATTCTTCCCCAGTTCCATTCCCCTAAAGATAGAATATTTATTCTCTGGAGAATAAAGATTTCCTAGATAATACTCTTGTGTCCTCCACGCCTCCCATCTCCCACACACGACGTACAATCACCTCTGCAGGAGTTTAGACATGGGTCAGTCTAAGGAATAAAAGAAAATTTATACACTCAATATTGAGACCCAAAGACTCTTTCATGGTCCTGTTTCTACAATGCCGTCAGGAGACTAAGGGATTCTACTCTTGGATCACCAAACACCAGTGACAAGATTTCTGAATGTCATTTGAAATGTCTTCACTTCAATAGCTAGCCTTTCACTAAACCATTCTATCCTACAGCAAAGGCTGCTAGTCACCAAGAGTTTCTCATCAGGACTTTTAGTGCTTCCCTCTAACTGACAAACATCAAGGACTACCATGTAATCAAGGAAGGCCTCCAATACGAAAGAAGGACCAAAGTAAACAATAGTAACAACAAAACTTTAAGATGCTGCAGGGAGAGGAAAATTTGGGGGAAAGGGGCTTATTTCTATCCTCACAGAGATCAAATAACATTCATTCATTGGGACGAAATGTTTGCAATCTACCCATCTGACAAAGGGCTAATATCCAGAATCTACAAAGAACTTAAACAAATTTTATAAGGAAAAAAATCAAACAACCCCATCAAAAAGTGGGCGAAGGATATGAACAGACACTTCTCAAAAGAAGACATTTATGCAGCCAACAGACACACAAAAAAATGCTCATCATCACTGGTCATCAGAGAAATGCAAATCAAAACCATAATGAGATACCATCTCACACCAGTTAGAATGGTGATCATTAAAAAGTCAGGAAACAACAGGTGCTGGAGAGGATGTGGAGAAATAGGAACACTTTTACACTGTTGGTGGGACTGTAAACTAGTTCAACCATTGTAGAAGACAGTGTGGCAATTCCTCAAGGATCTAGAACTGGAAATACCATTTGACCCAGTCATCCCATTATGCAAAGGATTAGACCCAAAGGATTATAAATCATGCTATTATAAAGACACATGCACAAGTATGTTTATTGCTGCACTATTCACAATAGCAAAGACTTGGAATCAACCCAAATGTCCATCAATGATAGATTACATTAAGAAAATGTGGCACATAAGCACCATGGAATACTATGCAGCCATAAAAAAGGATGAGTTCATGTACTTTGTAGGGACATGGATGAAGCTGGACACCATCATTCTGAGCAAACTGTTGCAAGGACAGAAAACCAAACCGTATGTTCTCACTTACAGGTGGGAATTGAACAATGAGAACACTTGGACACAGGGCGGGGAACATCACATACTGGGGCCTGTCATAGGGTGGGGGGAGGGGGGAAGGATGGCATTAAGAGAAATACCTATTGTAAATGACAAGTTAATGGGTGCGGCACACCAACATGGCACATGTATACATATGTAACAAACCTGCAAGTTGTGCACATGTACCCTAGAACTTAAAGTATATAAAAAAATTCATTCATAAAATAAGAACAGGATGGGTGAGAATACAAAGACAGCATAATCAAGAGCTTATGGAAATTCAAAATGCCATATACTTGTTAAAATGAGATACACTGAAATAAATTCAACATAAGGATTGGGAGTAAGCTGCAGAAACCTCCTGGAAAGCAGAACCAAAACAAATAGCAAATGTAACATGAAAAAATTATCCAAAGTTATCATTTGACTGTGGTTACAGAAAAAGGAAATATAGAGAAAATTACCAAATAAACTTTTCTAGAAACGAAGAACAGAACTCTCCAAATTGAAAGGGCTCAACACTACGTAAGAAAAAAGACCAACACTAAGCACAATATATCACCGTGAAACTGCAGAAACCAGAAGTAATGGAAAGATCCTGTAAGTTACTAGAATGGAAAAAATGGGTCACATACAAAGAGAATGTAATCAGAATGGCTTAACAGCAACAATAAAGACTTAAGACAATGAAATAATGCTTATAATACTGAGAAAAATGTTTAGCCTTGAATTCCAATCTAGCAAGTAAATTTGAAGTGGAGAACAGAACATGTTTTTCAGACATGGAAGGTCTCAACAAAACAAAACGACCAAAAACACAACCAGATGAAGCTAAATGAAAAGCATGTCCTAGAAATAAGGGAGTGTGAGGCAGGAAATAACAAGATACGAAACTCAGGAAGGAGCAATAAAGGGGAAGTTAAGGAGGATGGTATGCAGAAAGCATGGGAAGCAAACAATTCAGACTGGAGCAGGACCTCAGGTAGCAGAAGTTCTAAGGAAAAAAAAAAGCATCACATGGAAACTATATCTCATTGGCATGTGGTAGAGATGACGGTATAACTAGCAAAAAGAAGGTAATTTTAAGAATTAATTTTTTAACTTGGAAAAACTTAGCTGTTC
Source organism: Macaca mulatta (assembly GCF_049350105.2). Lineage (NCBI taxonomy): Eukaryota > Metazoa > Chordata > Mammalia > Primates > Cercopithecidae > Macaca > Macaca mulatta. Next base: position 64,561,202 of record NC_133417.1, on the reverse strand, counting down.
ATGAAAGGAGGCATGATTGTACTAGGTGAGCTCTTTAATATTTATATACTCATAATAATGTAAATACAGACTACTCAATCAATTTGTTACATATTGTGAGATGGAAGTGGGCAGTGGGAAATAAGAATGGTAGGAAACAATGAAAAACCATGAAATAACCATATAAGCACCCTGTTTAGAAAAATAAAAGTATGTAAGTCCTAAAAGAAATAGTAAATAGTAGTGGGGCACTGCCTTTGCAAAGTGGGACTAGAGATGGGGTAAAGGGTAAGGAAAAGGACTGCTCTTTTCCTTAGAAGCAGGATGACCATATTTCCCTATTTGCCCAGAACAGTCCTAGTTTATGTGCTGAAAAATTCTAATTTATGCTTATTATCCCAGAAAAATTATTAGTAGTGCCTACGCTGTCTCTTAAAAGTGGCCTCATTTGGATGATAAAGCTTATGGTCACCTAAATTATAAATCTTTTCTACCATCGGCTTTTTACAAACTATATACGTATTTGGTAAGTCGATACAAAATACTTCATTAAAATAAGAGGTAAATCCTGAACTGGAAATTTAAAAAGGCATTCATTAGGGGAAAGAATATTAATGGTTAAACATTGACAATGCAAAAGCCCACGAACAATTTAACAAGTAGCAGATGTGGTATTTTATCAAGGTAGCTAAGAAGACACTAAAGGTATATGCAATCTGAGAATTTTTGGGAAACAAAATGCTTTAAAAGACATACGCCAATATTAAGTTCTACGACAATAGTGCTTCCTAATAATACCTCTCATGGTTTACTCTGACTACATTTATACCCAGTTCTTACTTGTAGAACTAAACTAATCTAGTAGGAAATCTGCTTAAAACAAACCTCCTTGGGAGAAGGCAAAGAGGCAGAGTCCTCTGAGAGAGATAATTTGATACTGTATGAAACTATTTTTGGCAACTCCTCCACATAAATTGATTGAATTTTGACAATGTAGGTGTTACAGGAAAACTTACGTAATTTGGTTGCATAAGTTGTAGGTCAAAAGCACAAAATATAGTGAAGAACAAAAATGTGCAGTCCTTGAGAAACTTCTATCGAATCACTTAGAAGGTTCTAACATGCATCTTTTTAAGTTCATTCATTCATTTAACCAAGTTTTTTGGATACTCATGCACTAAGCACAGTAATTAATACTCAGCAAGCGAATGAGGTAGGGGGATAACACTAAACATTCTGAGATGGTGCCTGTAAAGAAACTGTAGTCTAATAGGGAACAAACTACACAAATAATTACATAACTTCAATAGCTCTAAGTGCTACAAAGGAAAAAGTATATAGGCTGGGTGTGGTGGCTCACAACTGTAATCTCAGCACTTTGGGAGGCGGAGGTGGATCACTTGAGGCCAGAAGTTCGAGATCAGCCTGGCAAACACAGTGAAACCCTGTCTCTACTAAAAATACAAGTTAGCCAGGTGTGGTGGCACGCGCCTGTGATCCCAGCTACTCAGGAGGCTGAGGCACAAGAATCACTTGAAGCCGGGAGGTGGTCAAAAACAAAACAAAAAAAAGAAAAAGGTATAAGCAAGAGCAGACCAGTGGAAAGAGGCATTTGAAGCTTAATGTTTTAAACCAAGACTTAAAAACAGTGCAAAAAAAGTTCACACGTACACTCTTTCTTCAATGGTCAATGAAATGGTCTTTCCTTCTGTCACTATATCATGTTTTTTAAAATTCAGATTTCATTTCAGAGCTGGACAGTTAGGCTATCTTCCTGTCCGGTAATAAGAAACTTATGACCAGGGCTGATTTTGCAGGTGTGGGCTCTGAGCTTCATTAAAAGTTTTGCAACTGCCATAGTGAAGTACGCCTCACTGAAGTCCCAGTCATGATAGATCCACTAGAATTTTATGCTCATACTCCTCATTAACAAGTCTATGACTGAGGAAGGCAAGGCACTGACAAGAGGCTACACTTTCTATTCTCCAGAATTGGTACTGAGTGTGTAAGGAATGTAATTAGCTACAAAGCCACAAAAAAAATCATATGATTAGTATTTGAGATTTTTCACTTATTGAACTTTTTGACTTGTGAGATGAAAGTTTCTGGATGAAGATTCTCTGAAGCTGATAATGTAGCTGCTAGTTTACCTAATAAGACATACTTTTACTCTGTTAAGTATGCCTTCACCTTAAGGCATTTTAATAGTGGCTGACACAGCAACAAGAGTAAAAAACCTGTATTCATACCAATTCAACAATTTATGTAGTCCGTCTGTATCTCACAAACCTGTGGGCTTGCTTTAGCTACGAAAAAAATGAACTGTTTTTTAAATAGGTGACTCCATTCCTCTGGGCATCCTAAGAAACTCTGAAGAAATCCAGGACATAAACAAGTAAGGACTCTTAACAGGCCACCTCCTCACAATAAGGTGGACTCCAAAAGACCACAACCTCAGATTAAGAGTTAAGCTATTAGGCCAGGCGCAGTGGCTCATGCCTGTAATCCCAGCACTTTGGGAGGCCGAGGAGGGCAGATCACAAGGTCAGGAGTTTGAGACCAGCCTGGCCAATGTGGCGAAACCATCTCTACCAAAAATACAAAAAAAAAAAAACAGCTGTGCGTGGTGGCTCGCATCTGTAATCTCAGCTAACCCAGAGACTAAGGCGGGAGAACTGCTTGAATCTGGGAGGCAGAGGTTGCAGTGAGCCAAGATCATGCCACTGAACCCCAGCCTGAGCAACACAGCAGGACTCCGTCTTGAGGGGTAGGGGAAAGCGTTAAGCTATTAATAGAAGTAAACCAGCTCTTGTGCAAATTTGCAGCCCAAGTTAATGTTGCCTGCTTGGTAAATGGAAGTTCAAATCCTGAATTTGGTTTAAGGTGGTCCCAATTCAGTAATCCACCAGGAACATGGCAGAAGCCAACATAAATCTTGCTAAAGGAATATGCCTTCATGCTAACTTTCAAATTATTTCTACAAGTAATTTTTCAAGTATAACGAACAAAGGATAACTAAGTATACAGCAAAATAAGATACCACAAACAAGGTCTTCGAGACACAAGATGAGAGAAAAAAATGGAGTAGCAAAACATCAACTCAAGCATTTTAGGCAGATTATAAAACTATGCTTTGTGTGTTTAAATAAAGAGAAGTTTGAAAAATACAGGGAAGCAACAGGAAACTGCAATAAGAGCACTTTTTAACAAATACACAATAGCCATAATATAAACAATACTACGAGGATAGGACACCCAAAATGGAAGACATTATGTAAGATAATTGGCCTCGACTCCAGAAATCCTCCATGGCTGGGTGTGGTGGCTCATGCCTGTAATCCCAGCACTTTGGGAGGCGAGGCAGGAGGATCACGAAGTCATGAGTTCAAGATCAGCCTGCCCAATATGGTGAAACTCCATCTCTACTCAGAACACAAAAACTAGCGGGGCATGGGGTCACGTGCCTGTAATCCTAGCTACCTGGGAGGCTGAGGCAGGAGAATCGCTTGAATCCAGGAGGTGGAAGTTGCAGTGAGCCGAGATCACACCACTGCACTCCAGCCTGGGCAACAGAGCAAGACTCTGTCTTGGGTTGGGGCGGGGGGAACTCCTCCAATATTCTTGGCCTCATACTAAGCACTACGCAGTGGCAGTCCACTACTGGAATACTCTGAGGGTAAATAAAGCAATAATAAAGCTCATACCCATCTCAACTACAGACAAAACAAAGTCAACCCATCATACTGATACCCCAACAGAAGTAGAATATGCCCATATCAATGCATAAATATTATTTATCTCAGTCTCTAATCTGTTCTTAGTTTAGCATTTAGTCAAAACTTGTATGATGCACAAAAATGCAAGGAAGAAAAAATCAATCCATTAGCAAGAGATAAAATGGCAGAAGCAGACCAAGATTCGGCCCCAATGTCAACAAATGAGCAAACTGATGGGCTTAACAGTAGACTAGGTAAAACTGAAAAACTGGGGAAGGAGGAAATAAGCTAGAAAAAAATCCCCTCAAACTCAATTAGTATTAGGATTATTAAAGGAAGAGACATGTTGGCTCCATGGGTGAGGACCCAAAGTCATGGAAATGGATAAAAGGCAGATTCAACACAAACTTCTTAAGTCAGAAAGGATTTACCTAACAACTGGGAAAGGAGGGAATTATTTATAATACTGATGAAGAACAAACATTTTACTGTTTTTCTTTCAGGGGGTTGGGAGGGGGTGGGGGGGTAGTTAACAAAGCACACCAAGATTAGTTGGTTTTAAAGAATGAGCTGTCTGGACGGTTGTGGTGCCTTCCAGCACTGTGGGAGGCCAGGGCGCAGGACTGTTTGAGGCCAGGAGTTCAAGACCAGCCTGGGTAACACATTGAGACCCCGTCTCTACAATAAAGAATAAGCAGACCAGCCTGGCCAACATGGTGAAACCCCGTCTCTACTAAAAATACAAAAAAAAATTTAGCCGGGTGGTAGTGGTGCATGCCTGTAATCCCAGCTACTCGGGAACTGAGGCAGGAGAATTGTTTGAGCCTGGGGAGGTGAAGGTTGTAGTGAACGGAGATCGTGCCACTGCACTCAGAGTAAGACACTATCTCAAAATAATAATAATAATAATATTAAGCAATCAATCAGAAGTGCCCAGAAGGTCCAGTAGAATGCTGTAAATAAAGTTTTGAAAACACGAGAGCAGTGTGGCTGACAGTAAATTTTTCAGTTACATACACTGATTTATTTACTTTTTTCCAGATATATATGCTACCTGCTTGCCTTCTACTTGTACTGTACCTTCTATTTGGCACTCTTCCCACCAACTTATCTCTAGTAGAATTTGGGATACTATGAAAAAGTAAACTGAAAAACTTCAGGCAGTTTAAGAAAACATTAGGAGGAAAGGAGTTCTACCAATTACCCTACTTATGATTAAAGCTTTCTCTGACCATAACCACAAGCTGCCTACCAGGTAGAGCTTGGATTTTTAGTTTACCAAATTTGGAAAGCTGTGAATTCCTAAAAGCAGTACAATGTCCAAAAGTTTTTCTTTGATTCTGCTTATGAAGATTTTTCTCAAGTATTATGTATCCCCTTCCATTATGCTACAGATCACTGTGTCCCATTATTACAATAATGGCCTTGTTCAGATATGTCAAGAGTCACATAGTAGTCATAAAATAACCAGCCTAACAAAAATGCCTCAGCCCTATTAACACATGCTACCTCCCACACCTAAAAGTCTTTTCCTGTATGTTAATGTATTAATAAATATGTATTTAATATATTAATAAAATTCGTATCACATTTTTTTCCAAAATAGAAAACTGAGGCTAGGCTAGGCAGGAAGTAAGTTAATCTTTGTCTAATTTTGCACATCAGCCAATTTCTATTTGTAGAAATATGCTAGTTGAGTGGAAGCTTTAAAGTCTGCCCCTCACTTGGTATGCTTGGGTATGACTCTAGGTATAAACAAATGCTTAATCTCCTCACCTATAAAATGGTGAAAATGATAGTATCAACTTCACAGGTATATTGTGAAGTTTGCTGGCACACAGAATGTGTTCAGCAAATACTACCTGTTATTAACCAATACCATCAGTGTGAAGGTTTTCATATAAACAGCTCAGTAGAAATTTTGTTGGCTTTTTCATTATTTGAAATTTGTCTTTAACACATAGTAAAACATCTTTCAAAGTCATTCAGATTTACGTACAGGATATTCACTGCAGGGTAAAGAAACCTATACAGGATTACTTATATTAAGTGTATGCATTAAACAATTGGAAAGAAATAGCCATTTTTATCATTTTACTGTTATCTCAGGTGATGGCATTATTGATGTGTTTTTTTCTTCTTTATACTTAGTTTTAAAAAAATTTCTTTAACGTACTTTGTTAATTGAGGGCAACAATTATTTGCCAGAGGAAAAGGCATTTTTTAAATAACTTGTATTACATAAGTTCTAAGGAGAAGAATTCCCATTCTAACTTGCTGGTTTACAGCCTTAGTAGCTACATACCACAAAGTAGTAAATACTAAGTAATACTCTTCTAGTAAAGACTAAGTAAAAGATAAAGTTAAAATACCTCACAAAACGAAGTTCAGATTACCTGAGGATGACTTAAAGTTTTTATCACGAAAAATTTTAAACATACACAAATAATGATCTTCTATGTACCAATCAAGTCTTCAACTATTATCCATATTCAACCTCTCTAACCTATTTTACCAACCACTCTATTATTTTAAAGCAATCCCAAGCATGACATTTTTGAGGCTATCTATTCTTATAGTGGTCTAAAGAACCTATGGTAAATTACAAAATATGGCTACAAATTTCCCCCATCCTAGTATTAGCCCCCTTTGTAATGCAATGTTGCTGCTCTGCCTAGGATGAGGCAGTCTTACTTCCCCACCCCAGTCTTGCGTGACTAAGAGAATGGATTGTGACATTGTAAGATTTGCAAGGTTGTAAGAGGTCTTACAAGCTTCCCTTAGAATGCTGTCCCAAGACTCCTGTGTCATAAATGATCACACAGAGCAAGGCCTATATGTCCACCAACACTAGCTGCCAAATATGAGTGATGCCATCTTGGACCTCCCAGCCTGGGAAATCCTCCAGCTGAATGCTGGTACATGAGGAGCAAACCCCGGCGAAATCGGTAGAACTGCCCAACAGGCACCTAGAACTGTAAAAACCAGTTGTTTCAATCCACTAGGTTTTGAGGTGGTTTGTTATGCAGCCATAGAGCAAAGCTTCATAACTTATCCTTATTTTCTACTGTTACCATACTATTATCTTATGCTGGCAGTCTCTGTAAACTCTGATTTTAACTGAGTCTAACTGGGGAATTATCTTAAATATCCAAGGAAGATTACAAGTATTGAATTACTAAAAGTACACCACTACTATAGGATAAACTCATGGCACATAGGCCAGAGTAACCACACAAAATACCAATGTAATCTTTCTTTCTTTCTTTTTTTTTTTTTTGGAGACAGGGTCTCACTCTGCTGCCCAGGCCAGAGTGCAGTGGTGCAATCACTGCAGCCTCGACCTCCTGGGTTCAAGTGATCCTCCCACCTCAGCCTCCTGAGTAGCCTGGACTATAGGCACGCACCACCATACCCAGCTAGTTTTTGTATTGTTTTTTCCTAGAGACAGGGTTTCTCCATGTTGCCCAGGCTGGTCTTGAACTCTTGAGCTCAAACAATCTGCCTGTCTCGGCCTCCCAAAGTGCTGGGGTTACAGGAGTGAGCTACCATGCCTAGCCCCAATGTAATATTTCAAGAGTCTCGCAGAAATACAAACACACAGTTACAATTTCATTATTTACGTATACTTTGCATATCCTTTTCTTAAACAAAAAAAAAAATTTGCTTCTGAGGAATTTTTTTTTTCTTAGTGGGAAATCATAGTAAACATGGAGACTTGGAAGCTAAGGGTGGGTCAATGAGGGAATCACTTTGAAAGTATACAACATTTTGGGCCTTAAAATGAAAAAGTGTCTCTTAATTTTTAGCTGACAAATATTTAAAACACAAAAATATGGTATGCCCAAATCTTAAAAAATTAGAAAACACTTTAACATCCCATGAGAAAATATGACTATGATGTTAAGTCTACACTACACCACTTTAAAAGACAAACTGTTCTCCTTGAAGTGAATTTAATCTGCAAGCATCAAGTTTCGATCTTCATTCAATGAGTGGAAACCATTTTAGGGTTCTTTCTACAAAGTGTGAAACATCACACTAATGTACAATGATCATAATGGAAAGATAACTACTTTTAAGGTTCAAAACTTGCCTTCTTTTTAAGCTGTTGACAAAAATGGGTGTAGAGCAGCAAGCAGGTGATTTTAAAACTAGGTGTTCGACTTACCTAGTCTAACCAGTAGAGTCAGAGAAATATATGTGAGGGCAGGAAAAACCAGCTCTGACCATGTAAGTTCATGCCAGGGCAGAAAAGTTGAAAATTAAGATTAATGAAAATTAAACCCTGGCATGCTGTTACTCACACTCAGGCCTGTAATCACAGCACTTTGGGAGGCTGAGGTGGGAGGATTCCTTGAGCTAAGGAGTTGGAGACCAGCCTGGGAAACATGGTGAAATCCTGTCTCTATAAAAAAATATAAAAATTAGTCAGACATGGTGGCGTGACAAGCTACCTAGGAAACTGAGGTGGGAGAACTGCTTGAGTCTGGGAGACTGGGGCTGCAGCAGCCTGAGAAACAGAGTGAGACCCTGCCACAAAAAAAAAAGAAAAAAAATGTATTAACCCCCCTAACCTAAACTCTCAAATTATAATTTCATCCTCCCCAATCTCAGACTTTTTGGCTTATCCTATTATTAGGAAATATTGTATATTAAGATAAATTTTTTGACAGCAATTGAATTCTGCTTTGGTGAATTCGAGAAATCTTAGTATGAACTTAAAATCTAATTCCTTTTAAATTGTAATCATTCTAATACGATCAGTTGATTCACTTATTTAACAGTTAAAAGCTTCGTTAATTTAATTTGTTGTTTAAAAGTGAAGTCTAATGCAACACCGCGCATTTCATTCATGCATGTCCCACTGTTCTTTATTACTGGCACTTAATTATCTGTGGTAACAGAAAGATGTATCAGCAAAGATCATCTAAAAAATATTTTTATTTTGTTAAGGAACACAATAGCTCTCCATTCCACAGCATAGAGCACTAACTTTATTTTTATTTTTTTAGACAGGGTCTCACTCTATGGCACAGGCTGGAGTGCAGTGGAGCTATATCATACTTCACTGCAGTCTCTCCAACCCGTGAGCTCAAATGATGGTCCTGCCTCAGCAGCCCAAGTAGCTAGTAGTAGCAGTGTGCACCACTACACTCGCACCATCATGCCCGTAGAGATGGGGTCTTTGTGGCCTGGCTGGTCTCGAACTCCTGGCTTTAAGCGATCCTCCCACCTTGGCCTCCCAAAGTGATGGGATTACAGGAGTGAGCCACCACACCCAGACACTAATTTCCTAGTACAGTACAGAAAGTCTTTTATGTCAGGCTCTGACTTACCATTCAATGTATGTTTCAGCTACAGGAACAAATCATGAATTCCTAAAACAAACCATAATATCATGACTTTGCACAGTTTCTTTATCAAAGTCCTAGTGATCCTTCACATCTTAGTTCAAGCAATAAATAAATCCTGTAAAATTTCCAAGAGTAAGCACCCCTCCCCTATGCTCCCACAGAATTACTGTACAGTCATACTAAGATAATAATAGTTGTTTATACATTAGTCTGATGACTAAACAGTGAGTTGTGGAGGGCAGATGCCACATCAAGCTCATTCTTGTAATGTGAAGCTCTCCATAATTTGTAATTTGACTACAACAAATTACAAATTATCCAAAAATGTTTAAAGATATTTGACAGATTTTGCATTACAAAATTATTTTCCAACAATAAAATGTCCAAATGTAGACAATTCTTGAACATAAAGCAGATAAAGAGTTGTGTAAGGTGGGTATGGAGCGGACTAAAAATTGGCTACATGAGAGTCATGGATGACTTCTGGGTCCAGTTTGTTACCTGACACCTTCATGTAGAACATAATCTGGGCATTCTCGTGCTTTATCTGGGAAAATAAGTCCTCTTCCAAAGTGGCAAAAAAAAAGAAATCATTTGTACTTGAATAAGTAGGAATTGTTATTCAAGACATCTGACCCAGCATGAAACTGGAAAAAAACCAAGATTAGTATTATGTCCCCCCAGTGACTGCTTCACACACCACCTCAGCAAATTTAATCCTCTCTAGAAATGAACTGCCATGTTTTTGAGACAATCTCATGAACATAAACAACTACGGCAAAAATGAAAACTCAAACCCAGGTCTTCTGAGTCTGGTGCTACTGCCTCATGCACCAGTCCTGTCTCCCGAAATGCTGTAGAGCTGTTAAATAAAAATATTATACTGACCTCATTTCTCAAACAAACTTTTTGCTACCTCAAGAAAAAGATCTAGTTACACTACATGTGTTCCTTCTTAATAACTGTACACTACTGGATTTTTAAATCCAAAATTCGTATTTAACCCTGCATCTTGGATCTGGACAGAAACGTGGAGATTTAAAATAATATATAACCAGAAAAACATCTAATCAATCGTATAAAATAGGGGAAAAAACCTCGCCAAATTCAGCTTTGACACATTTAACTAATAGTACCAAACAACATTAGTCGTGACGAATTTATTACCCAGATAGAGACTTTCCCAATATATTTACTTTGGTACTTGGGAAAAAGTATTAAGTGCAGCATTTTGGGGTGAGTGGGTGGACACATTCATCTTCAATACGCAGTTTCACCAAAATGAGGGAATTTCCTACTCCCAGTGCCTTCCATATTTTTACTTCTTAGGCCAACAGGTCCATTTTTAATACAATTACCTACTTCGAGTTGCAGAACCCACAATTCACCACAACACAAAAATAACTCTCAGGGCGTCACGATATTCAAAAACTGACGTTACCAATAAGACAATCTTGGCCGAATCTAAGGCGCTGCCGAAGTCACTTCGACTCGAGGCCGGGCTGGCCGAGCCGGAGCCCTGCCCACCTTTGCCCCACGCTCACCGGCGAGCTCACGCGCGACGCCCTCGGCCCACAGGGCTCCGAGGACCCCCCCCCGCCCCGCGGCCCAAGAGGAGGCCGCCCCGCGCCAAAAGAGGGCTCAGGCCTCTTCCCCTCACCCACCACACGTTCCTGAGGAAGACACACTATCTGTCCCCTCCACCCGCCACAAACTCCACCACCCGACAAAAGGCCCCTGGCAGAGGAGGCCTGTGCCGTGACCCGCTTTGCACCAGTGGCCCCGGACCAAGCTCCTCCACCTCATCCTGAGGGGAAGCGGCCTCCGCGTCCCCAGGCCTCTCCGTTTCCTCCCCTCCCCCACTCGCGGCCTGGTCCCGAACTAGCTCCCGGGACGAAGAACGAGCTCCGCAGATCATTACCCCGGCTCCTGAGCCGGCACTGACCAGTGCGCGTCCTGCTCGCAGCGACCAGCACCGCCGCCTTCCTCCTTGGAGTTCTAGGCCTGTGACTGAGGAAAAGCAGTCCGCAGCGAAGCACAATGGCGCCCGCCCCTCTCCCGGATCCGGCGCAGAACCAGCCGCCACCGTTAAGTGCCCCTCCCTGCTCCTCCTCCCCCCACTTCGCGGACTTCCTAGCTTCTCGCGAGAGTGGCGGAGCTGCGGGGACCGAGAGCTGCGGGCGGGCTGGAGGTACCCCACCGCGGGGTGGTGCTCTGACTGCGGGAACCGTTGAAGAGCTGCCCCCGGGGAGTCAACGAGTCGCCACTGGTAAGCGGCAGCGGCTGGCTGGCTGGCGTACCGGCAGCTGGGCTGGCGAGTGTGCGGGCGTCGGGCGCTGGAGGCCCGGCCCTGGGTGGCTGTCCCCGCCCGGCTAGCGTCTCAGAGCCAGCCCCTTCCCTCCCGGGCGCCGGGTCCCCGCCCACAGGCCAACCTGCAGGGCCCCGTGCTCGAAATAACGCCCAGCTCGTTGGCTTTTTTTTTCTTTTTCTGGCGCTTGGTAAGTGGCGCAGTGAATGTTGAATTGAATCAAGCACTGCCTTTTCCGACCTACCCCTCCCCGCTTGCTTCCCTGCCCTCCCTGTGTGATCTGACTGCAAGCTCTTTCCCTTAAGAGTTGGAGCCTGTTTGTCCAACCTTGTGATAATTTCCTTGTGGTAAGTAAATCTTGGTGATGGTGATCATGTCTTTTTAAATCGTGATAGTAACCTTTAATAGCGTAGCCATCGATTTTGCAGTAAACAAATTCACCTATTTAGAAAGAGGGAGGAAAATTGTGAGGTGAATGGTCAGGTGAATATTAGATGAAACTTTCAAAGAACTGTAAATGTGGCAAACTAAGATGTGAATGAGTACTAATAAATAAAAGGAAATAGTTTAAGGAAAATCTACATCTAAATATGTGGAAATATTTAGATGATATGTTGATTTGGAATAATGAATCAGAAATTCTTTAATGGAAAAGATCAGTTATTGAAACTTGGAAGAATACTGAAAGGCACTTGATTTTTTTTAATGACCTATTTTGTTAGGGTATTAAAAGCTATCCTTTGGATCCAAATAATTCCAATAAGTGAAACACAGTCTTTCTATGTATTTGTCATTACATCAGAAGGGAATGGAGTATCAATCACTATCCCTATTTTACTGTACTGGGGACAAACGACTGTACATGTTTCACTATGATAAATTCTAAAATACTATAAATTTTAAAGATTTAAAGTTTAGTATTTTAAGTTAGCATGTAAGTGCCAATCTAACTTTTAGGATATGAAATGAAAATAAGCATCTGGTAGGGGTAAAGTGAACAGAGATTACTTTTGAGGAAATTAATTTGCCCTTTAAAGAAAAATAATTTTTTTCCAGCCTGTTTGAGTGCCCCTGCATTATTGTGGTTATAGATACACGGATGTATACACCCTGAAGAACCAGACTATATGGGTTCAAATTCCAGCCCTGCCTCTTACTACCTTTGTTATCTCAAGCAATTCCTTAATCTTGCTAAACCTAGGTTTCCTGTAAAACGGGATTAGTAGCAGTACCCATGCCCTATAGGGTTGTTTAGATGAGATAATGCATCAGTTCCTGAAACACAGTAAGCATTCCATAATTGTAAGCTATTACATTCCATGTCTAAACCACCAATAATGTTTTCTCTTTCTGTGACTTAATATTACATAGGTCCCTTAGACATCTTCTCAAGATTATGCTAAGAGAAATGACTGCTCCCTCTTCCTGAGCTATGGCAGTCAGACCTGGCAGTGGTAACTACTCTACAGAACTCCCAAACCTGGCAAGGATGGTGCAGATTGTGGCAGATTATGGCTTTGTCTCCACCCAGCACTGATGATATTATGAAGTGAGTATGACACCAGTTTCCTAGGTTAAACAGAACTTCTGATTTTTTATTGGTGCTAGTAAATAAAGACCACTGATGAATATGTTTTTATTATTTAAGAATGGTTATTGTGTTTCTTTTTAATGTACTCTCTCTGATTTTAGTATTCAGGTAATTATCGTGAGTGATAAATAATTACTGAGATTTTGCTACGGTAAAGACATTTTGCGGCCGGGTATGATGGCTCATGCCTGTAATACCAGCACTTTGGGAGGCCAAGGTGGGTGGATCATGAGGTCAGGAGATGGAGACCATCCTGGCTAACATGGTGAAACCTTGTCTCTACTAAAAATACAAAAAATTAGCTGGGTGTGGTGGCAGGCGCCTGTAGTCCCCGCTACTTGGGAGACTGAGGCAGGAGAATCGCTTGAACCCAGGAGGCGGAAGTTGCAGTGAGCCGAGATCACACCCCTGCACTCCAGCCTGAGTGACAGAGTGAAACTCCATTGCAAAAAAAAAAAAAAGACATTTTGCTAGGAATTATGGATGTGAATAGGTAAAACATGGTCATGGAAAATGACCATAGTTTCTTAACTAAAAATCATTACAAAGTGATTTGACAGGCAAGTGTTTGAAGTCAGAACTGTTCCAGACAATCTAGACACCATGTTTGCCTTTTATCCACAGAGTTCTCCCACTTGACCTTTCCTTGCTAAACTTTTTATCCTTTATGAGTGACTCTGATGTACCTTTCTGTATCTAAATATCTTTGTTCACCACTTGCCCTCACCACTCATCTTAGTTTTCATTTTTGAACTTGGCTTCTTCTCTAAGTTAGCATCTTATTGACTATTACTAATTTTTCCCCTTTTATTTTATAAACTTGTCTGTCATTTACCCATGGTCATTCAGCCCTTTACTCTTAGGTTTTGAGTATTTCTTCCACCTGATAGCTTAGAATGCTCGTTCAGATACTGAATTTCAAAGTTCTTGTGTTCCCCTCCTTTATTCATCCCACAACCTAAACTTCTAAAAAGCTTCCCTTTGGTAAGGGCAGTTGTAGAGATATCCTTTACTTTGCATAAATAGTGATACATTGAAAAGATGTGGTTACATTTGCTTTTTGCAAATCATATAATTTTTTATTGATACATAGTATTTTTATATATTTATGGGGTACATGGGATATTTTGTTACATACATAGAATGTGTAATGATCAAGTCAAGGTATTTAGGATAACCATCATCTAGAGCATTTATGACTTCTATGTTGGTAGTATTTCAAGTCTTCCCTTCTAGCTATTTTGAAATAATACAATATGATGTTAACCATAGTCACTCTACTATCAAACATTAGAACTTACTCCTTTTATCCAACTTTATGTTTGTACCCATTAACCATCTTCTTTTTGTCCCCACCCCCCACCACACACATACCCTTCGCAGCCTCTGGTAACTATCGTTCTACTGTCTACCTGCATGAGAACAACTTGTTCAGGTGATCTGCCTGCCTTGGCCTCCCAGTGTGCTGATTACAGGCGTGAGCCACCGTGCCTGGCCGAGGATCCCTGCTTCTTTTTTTTTTTTATTTTTTTATCCAGCCCAAAATGTCATGAGGACTTCTACTTCTAAGGGATATATTACTTAAAGGTCCACTGTTTTAAGTCTTTGATGTAAGGAATTCCTTTCATAACAAAAATAATAAACTCTTGATTTAGTGCCTTTATGCATTTTTATTTTCCCCACATCAAGTTTTATTTAAAGTTGCCACATTTAGTACATGAACATCCAAAACATTCTGTTGGTTGACTTCTGCCGGATTAGCATTAAAAACTTTCAATTCTCCAAGCCAATATTTAAAAGAATATAGAGGCCAGATGTAGTAGCTCAAGCCTATAATCCCAGGACTTTGAGAGGCTGAGTCAGGAGGATGCTTGAGACCAGCCTGGGCAACAAAGCAAGGCCCCATCGCTACAAAAAATTTTAAAAATTAGCCTTGTGTGCATTGGTGCATGCCTGTAATCCCAGCTACTTGGGAGGCTGAGGCAGGAGGATTGCTTGAACCCAGGAGGTTGAGGCTTGCAGTGAGCGGTGATCATGTCACTGTATTCAGGCTTGGGTGACAGACTCTGTCTCTAAATAAATAAATAAATAAAAGGATATTAAAACACATAAAGAGAGTACTATCTTGAAACCCTCTCTGAGAAACCTCTCTTACATCTAAGCTTACAGTCTAGATCTCACTGCTTCTAGAAAGATCATTCCTGCTTTTAGTTGCTCTAGAATATCTGGCCTCACCATGAATAATCCCCAATTTGTGGAACACTTGGAATTCAAACCTTGCACACTGTCTGAAATATATAGAATGCTTAAGAAAAGCAGATACATTTTATCCATGTTTTTAAGTACATGAGGCCTCATTCCATTTCCCAGGCTGGAGTGCATGGTGGTACCATCATAGTTCACTGCAGCCTCAAACTTCTAGGCTAAAGCTGTCCTCCTGCCTCAGCCTCCTGAGTGGCTGTGACTACAGGTTGCCACCACTGTGTGGGGCTAGTTGTTTTTAAATTTTTTGCTGCCCAGGCTGGTCCTGAACTCCAAGCCTCAAGTGATCCTCCCTCCCCAGCCTCCCAAAGTGCTGGAATTACAGGCATCAGTACCACATCCAGTTAACAGCTATATTTTATTTTATTTATTTATTTATTTTGGAGACAGTCTCACTCTTGTCTCCCAGGCTGGAATGCAGTGGCTCAATCTCGGCTCACTGCAACCTCTGCCTCCCAGGTTCAAGCAGTTCTCCTGCCTCAGCCTCCTGAGTAACTCAGATTACAGGCGCCTGCCATCATGCCAGGCTAATTTTTCTATTTTTAGTAGAGATGGGGTTTCACCATGTTGGCCAGACTGGTCTCAAACTCCTGACCTAAGGTGATCCTCCCAAAGTGCTTGGCCTCCCAAAGTGCTGGGATTACAGGCGTGAGCCACCGCACCCGGCCAACAGCTATACTTTATTATTATTTTTAATAGAGATGAGGTCTCAGTATGTTGAACTCCTGGTCTTGAACTCCTGGTCTCTCATGATCCTCCTGCCTTGGCCTCCCAAAGTGCTGTGATTATAGGTGTGATCCACCATGCCCAGGCTTATTTTTTTTTTATTGATAAAACTAGGAGTTGGAAAACTGTGGTACACGGGCCAAATGTAGCCCACTACCTGTTATTTTAAATACTTTTATTGGAACACAGGCACGCCCGTTAGATTATGTATTGTCTGTTGTTGCGTATTATATATTAGGGTTCTCCAGAGAAACAGAACCATAGTATACAATACATTATCTGTCTGTGAAGATATTTATTTTAAGGAATTAGCTCACGTAATTGTGGAGGCTGACAAGTTTGAAATTTGTAGGGCAGGTTCACAGGCTGGAAACTAAGACCAGAGTTGATGCTGCATTCTTAAGGCAGGATTTCTTTTCTAGGAAACTTCCGTTTTTGCTCTTAAGGCTGATTGGACGAGGCCCATCAACATTATCAAGAGTAATTTCTTTAAAGTCTACAGATTATAGCTATTAACCACTTCTACAAAATACCTCCACAGCAGCCCAGATTAATGCTACTTAAGTAACTGGGTACTCTAGCTTTGCCAAGCTGTTATATAAAATTAACCATCACAGTTTAACTGCTTTCACCCTACAATGACAACAGTTTAGTAGTTGTGACAGAGATGGTATGACTTAGAAATCCTAAAATATTTAGTACAGAAAGTTTGCTGGCCTCTGGAGTAAACCATAAAACCAAATTGAATTAACCTCTGTTCCTGTAATAGAGTTCAGCCAAATGTGCACGTGCGTGTGCGCTCGCACACACACACACAGAAAGACACACACGAACTTCAGAATTATAATAATCAAGGACCATGCTTGGCCTCCATGACCACTTCAGATTACATTTTTTTTGAGATTGGAAGCAGAAGGGGATACTGATATAAATTCCTTGAGCATTCCTTCTGCCAAGTTAGGCAGCATTAAATTTTTTTTTCATGTCCACATATGTGTACAATTTTATAAAAAGCTATGTATGTGATTGTATCATACCTACTATTTTAGTATAGTCCTTCTCTTTTCCGTTTTTTACCTTTTCCTTGCCTTTTTCTTTTCCTTTTTAATTTGGCTCTTCTGCCTCTGTCTACCACTGCACAAACATCCTTTGCAGCTCATGTTGACCAACTACTGTGTATCTTCCCACCTTATTTTCTGCATGGTCACACAATCATAAAAGAGTGTGTGTGTGTGTGTCTTATATATGTTTACAGAAATACTGGTATTGATGGAGTTTTTTTTGCCGTTTAATTTATAAAATGAAATCAAATTTAAGCATGCATCTTCATCTAACTTTTTTCATTCTATAGTACCTTTTCTCTGAATCCCTATTGATATTTAGTTGTTTAGCCTTTGCTTTTGATTTGTAATAGATATTATCACTATACTGCTTTCACAGTGTTTTTTTCATTTCTATTGATTTTACATGTATTTTTTGCCATGGATAGGTTTATATGGAAAAATGTGTCAATGATTTATTTAATAAGTTCTAGGTTTCCAATTTGGCTTAAAAAATCTTACTTATCCCTTGATATTATCATGCAGTATCCTACATTTTCCAGATTGTGCTTAATTATTCTCAATTGATCTCTTACATCTTAAAAAATATCATTTTTGTATATGGAATAAGGTAATAGGATCTAATTTTATTTTATTCTCAATAGATAGCCAGGTGTGCCAGTAGCATTCCTAAATAATCCATTCTTTTCTCTGTAATTAGAAAGACCACCTTTGTCATATATTGAATTTTTATATTTATGCTGAATATATTTCTGGGTTTTCTATTCTGAAAACTAAACTGTTCAGAACTATAAATGTTAAACTACTCAGAAAACGAAATACTGTTGACCTATCTTTTGAATCTTTCTCATTTATTAATACTGTTCTGTTTTTCTGTCACCTACTTGTTCATTTATAAGAAGTGGTAACTAGGCTGGACGTGGTAGCTCACACCTATAATCCCAGCACTTTGGGAGGCTAAGGTGAGCAGACCACTTGAGTCTGGAGTTTAAGACCAGCCTGGGCCACACAGTGAGACCCCATCTCTACAAAAAAAATACAAAAATTAGCCAGACTTGAGGCGCACACCTGTAGTCAAAGCTACTTAGGGGGCTTAGGCGGGAGAATTGCTTGAGCCGAGGAGGCAAAGGTTTCTGTGAGCTGAGATTGTGCCACTGCACCCCAGCCTGGCATCCTGGGCAACAGAGCAAGACCTTGTCTCCAAAAAAAACAACAAAACAAAAAAGGCCGGATGAGACTGGGAGCAATGGCTCACGCCTGTAATCCTAGCACTTTGGGAGGCCGAGGCGGGTGGATCACGAGGACAGGAGATCGAGACCATCCTGGCTGACATGGTGAAACCCCATCTCTATTAAAAATACAAAAAATTAACTGGGTGTGGTGGCAGGCGCCTGTAGTCCCAGCTACTTGGGAGGCTGAGGCAGGAGAATGGCAAGAACCCAGGAGGCGGAGCATGCAGTGAACCGAGAGTGCACCACTACACTCCAGCCTGGGCGATGGAGCAAGATCCGTCTCAAAAAATAAATAAATAAATAAAAAAGTAAAGGCCGGACACGGTGGCTCACGCCTGTAATCCCAGCACTTGGGGAAGCTGAGGTGGGTGGATCACCTGAATTCAGGAGTTTGAGACCAGCCTGGCCAACATAGTGAAACCCATCTCTACTAAAAATCCAAAATTAGCTGGGCATGGTGGTGCACACCTGTGATCTCAGCTACTCGGGAGGCCGAGGCAGGAGAATCACTTGAACCTGGGAGGTGGAGATTGCAGTGAGCCGAGATTGTGCCTTTGCACTCCAGCCTGGGCAACAAGAGCGAAACTCCATCTCAAAAATAAAGAAAAAAAAGAGAGAGCAAGTGAGAGAGGGAGGGAGGAAGGGAGGGAGGGAGGAAGGAAGGAAATGGTAACTGTGTCCTCCAGAATCACCCAATACACCTAACTGATTTTGCATTATACAGTGCATGTTATACTACCAGCATGCCTAGGAATGATGTTAACTTATTTTTCCCACTATTCCTGTTTCACTTTCTTAGCAGTTGGATAAAGCCATTGAGTACATATACTCCAGTTATTTAGAAACACCTCATCTGTACTTTTGCATATTATAATAATAATTTAAAAACTATATACATACAGCATATGTACTACTTAACTAGTTTCTCAAATAACCCTATTTTTTATCCCAGAGTCCATTCTAAGTTTCTCACCATGGAGCTTCAATGCTCTTGACAGCAAGCATGCCATTTATACCAAGGACAGTATAGAAGAAATCCTGCATATTTTTTTATTACATCATCATAAAATGGTATGGGAATGGTAACACACTTAAAATATTTATCTTATATTTATGTTTGTAGGTCTTAACTTTAGCATGGCACATAAGCATGTTGGTGGTAATGGTTGATTGTTATCTTTGAAGCTGAGACCTCTGCACTTTTCAAATTTTTCTTTTTTTTTTTTTGAGACAGGGTCTTGTTCTGTTGCCCAGGCTGGAGTACAGTGGTACGATCACTACTCACTCTAGCCTGGACCTCCTGGGCACAAGAGATCCTATCACCTCAGCCTTCCAAGTAGCTGGGACTACTGACTGACTTTTGTATTTTCTTTAGTGACAGGGTTTCGCTGTGTTGCCAAGGCTGGTCTTGACCTCCAGGGAGGTCAAGCAATCTGCTCACCTCAGCCTTCCAAAGTGCTGGGATTACAGGCACAAGCCACCACACCTGGCCCAAAATTGAATTTTAATTCTGTTTTTAGAGGCTGTGTAACTCAGCGCTTTTTTTGTTTGTTTGCATAGGATTAATTTTGCCTACATTTGTGGGAAAGCTTTTTCTTTTGCAGGGGCGGGAGGCGGATGTGATTATTTCATTGTTTTAAAGTCCATTTATTAAGGTATTTTTTAAACTTATGTTTATCACAAATAGTTACTTAAATGGAAAGTTTTGGCTGGGCGCAGCCGCTCACACCTATAATCCCAGCACTTTGGGAGGCTGAGGCGGACAGATTACTTGAGGTCAGGAGTTCAAGACCAACCTGGCCAACATGGTGAAATCCTATCTCTACTAAAACAAAATACAAAAATTAGATGGGTATGGTGGCAGAAGCCTATAATCCAAGCTACTTGGAAATCTGAGGCAGGGAGAATTGCTTGAACGCAGGAGGCAGAGGTTGTAGTAAGTAGAGATTGCGCCACTGCACTCCAGCCTGGGCTACAGAGCAAGACTCCATCTCAAAAAAAAAAACCCGCCAGCCTGGGCTACAGAGCGAGACTCCATCTCAAAAAAAGAAAGTTTTTTTTTTTTTTTGAGATGGAGTCTCGCTCTGTAGCCCAGGCTGGAGTGCAGTGGCGCAATCTCGGCTCACTGCAAGCTCCGCCTCCCGGGTTCATGCCATTCTCCTGCCTCAGCCTCCCTCTCGAGTAGCTGGGACTACAGGCGCCTGCCACCACACCTAGCTAATTGTTTGTGTTTTTAGTAGAGACGAGATTTCACTGTGTTAGCCAGGATGGTCTCGATCTCCTGACCTCGTGATATGCCCGCCTCGACCTCCCAAAGTTCTGGGATTACAGGTGTGAGCCACCGCACACGGCCAAAAGAAAGAAAGTTTTAAACATGTTTTTGCATATTGGGGTCCTAAGATAGGAATGAAAATGTGAAAAACCATTTTAATGAATATATGATTTCCTTGTAAGCCCTGGAACAGTCTTGTAAGCATAATGATATGACTGTTTTGCATTAGGCTTCACTTTCTTGTGTTAATAACCAAATACTTTCCGGATCCATCTATTTCGTTATTACCGATAATAATACAAATTAAAGAACTATTAAAATAAAAATTTTTTTGTAAAGTTTTATGTCAAGACTTTAATGGGATGTATTAATAAGTCATTAATTAAATGGTAGCATTAAAAATTAATTGGGCAGATGAAAATCTGTCTTTTCAAAGTCTGGGTAAAGAGTTTTTAAGTTAAATTTTAATAATTCTTGATAATATCCAGAAATGAAAATAGCTAGTGTTTACTCTTGTCTGTGCTTAGAAGAAAGCTACATAGACATGATTAGCATTAATTCTGATTGAAAGAAAAATGTATGGAAAGAACTAAAAATATGATAACACTTTGCTTTTTAATCAGCCAAAATGGGAGGAAAACAACTCTTACACATTGAATAGAAGCTTTTACATCTTGCTTAGAAGTTTTTGGATTTTGCTAGCAGAACCAACTGTAGAATTTAAACTTTGTCAGAACAAAATTAGCACAGATACGTAGTGAAAAAAATCTACAAAAATTAAGGTAGATGTGGATATAAAATATAAAATGGCCGGGCACAGTGGCTCATGTCTGTAATTCAAGCACTTTGGGAGGCTGAGGCAGGCAATCACCTGAGGTCAGGAGTTCAAGACCAGCCTGGCCAACATGGTGAAACTCTTTCTCTACTAAAAATACAAAAATTAGCTGGGCATGGTGGTGTGCGCCTGTAGTCCTTCCTACTCAGGAGGTTAAGGCAGGAGAATTACTGGAACTTGGGAGGTGGAGGTTGCAGTGAGCCAAGATCATGCCACTGCACTCCATCCTAGGCGACAGAGCAAGACTCTGTTTCAAAAAATATATACATATAAAATACATAATGTATTATAAAATATATTGTTATAAAAATATACAATATAAAACATTAAAATATATTATAAAATGTATATTATGTATTATACATAAATAGACTAAAATATGAAATCAAATTTCAAAACTACAAATACGACTATTAAAAAATACATCATACATTTTTAATTAGTTGTAACAGAACATTTCCCTCTTCCCTGAATTTTTTAAAGTTTGAATTTAGCATCCATCAATCCATAGAGATGAGTAAGTTTCCTCTATTTAAAAAAAAGAAATGATATAGATCCTCAATGCTTAAGAATGAGACTATATACTCCTATTAAAAATCAAGAAATACATTAGAGTAGCCTTCATTATTATTTACAGAAATTAATGAGAAGAAGAAAAATAAAAAAAAGAACAGATTCTGTTTGTGTCTATAACACTTTGTTTTAAAATTCTTGCTTGAAATCATATGTATAAATTGTATTTTACAATAAATGTGTCTTTTTAGTGACATTGACGTTTCATTTATAGAATATATTAAAACTTTTTTTATTGCCATTGATTAGAAATAAATTTTATTCTGTAGTTTTTATGGGAGACCAAGCATTCTTCTATTTAGTACAGTAAAATTAAGTTTTGTAATATTTTTCTTTAATGAAAAATGTATTTGCCAATTAAATTTGCTCTAATGTTAAGCATGATTAAATCACATATTTAATCTATGTAACAACTAGGAATTTAATATAAATTTTACTTGAACATCTTTCTCTCATAAAAACGAGATATCACTTTATGAAATTGAGAAATTATTTGTCTTGCCCATTAGTGTAAAAAGATTCTGCTAAATGGAACTTAAGTTAGATAGAATTTATCTGCGTGTTCCACATCCTTGGATTCAACCAGCCACCTATCAATAAATATTCAAGGAAAAAAACAAGAAGAAACGACAATATAGGGCAGGACATGGTGGCTCATGCCTGTAATCCCAACACTTTGGGTGGGCGGATCACGAGGTCAGGAGTTCGAGACCAGTCTGGCCAATATGGTGAAACCCCCTCTCTACAAAAAAATATGAAAGTCAGCCGGGCATGGTGGCGTATGCCTGTAGTCCCAGCTACTCGAGAGGCTGAGGCAGAGGAATCACTGGAACCCTGGAGGCGGAGGTTGCAGTGAGCTCAGATCACGCCACTGCACTCCTGCCTGGGCGATCGGGGCAAAACTGTATCTGAAAAACAAACAAACAAAAAACAGTAATAAAAAATACAAATTAAGCAACAGTATAACAACTTTTACGTAGCATTCACATTGTATTAGATATTATAAGTAATCTAGAGATGATTTAAAGTATACAGGAGGATTACGTAGGTTATATGCAAATAGTACACCATTTTATATAGGGGACTTGAGCATTCATAGATTTTGATATCCACTGGAGGTTGTGGAACTACTTCCCCCCTATAATAAGGAACAACTGAAATTGTTTTGTAAATTCTAAGTCTGCTATTAGTGAAGTTCTGTGGTCTGAATGTCCTCCATAATTCTTAAATAGTATTATAATACTACCAATGTGATAGTTAAGAGCTGGAGCACTTGTGAGGTGATTGAGTCATAAGGGCAGAGCCTTCATGGATGGGATTGGGGCCCTTGAAGAAGGGCTTGAGGGGAGTGGGTTCACTGTCTTTTCTGTCATGTTAGGAGACAACATTCCTCCTCTCTAGAGGAAGCAGCAATAAAATGCTGTCTTGAAAGCAAGAGTAGGCCGGGCGCGGTGGCTCAAGCCTGTAATCCCAGCACTTTGGGAGGCCGAGACGGGCGGATCACGAGGTCAGGAGATCGAGACCATCCTGGCTAATATGGTGAAACCCCGTCTCTACTAAAAATACAAAAAACTAGCCGGGCGAGGTGGTGGGCGCCTGTAGTCCCAGCTACTCGGGAGGCTGAGGCAGGAGAATGGCGTAAACCCGGGAGGCGGAGCTTGCAGTGAGCTGAGATCCGGCCACTGCACTCCAGCCTGGGCAACAAAGCGAGACTCCATCTCAGAAAAAAAAAAAAAAAAAAAAAAGCAAGAGTAGCTCTCACCAGATACCAGTCCAACTGGCACCTTGATGTTGGACTTCCCAGACTCCAGAACGTTGCAGATAAGCAGCATAGATAAAATTCTAGGAGTTGTGAGTTGATAAAATTCATTGTAATTAAGAGTGAATAAAATATATTGTAGGTTTTGTGGATGTGGCTTTACAACTGGGCCCAGAAAAGGATGGGATTCAGATGGGTAGAAAGGAGTAAGAAGCAACATTAGGAGTGACTGGGCCGGGCGCGGTGGCTCAAGCCTGTAATCCCAGCACTTTGGGAGGCCGAGACGGGTGGATCACAAGGTCAGGAGATCGAGACCATCCTGGCTAACCCGGTGAAACCCCGTCTCTACTAAAAAATACAAAAAACTAGCCGGGCGAGGTGGCGGGCGCCTGTAGTCCCAGCTACTCGGGAGACTGAGGCAGGAGAATGGCGTGAACCCGGGAGGCGGAGCTTGCAGTGAGCTGAGATCCGGCCACTGCACTCCAGCCTGGGTGACAGAGCGAGACCCCGTCTCAAAAAAAAAAAAAAAAAAAACATTAGGAGTGACTGATTAATCAAAGTGCTGAGGCAAAATATTAAACAGCATTTTTCCACTGATTTATTGTAAGCTCTGTGAAGAATAAACTTTGAAAATTCATTTTGTTTCTAACCCCAGCTCTTTTTTTTTTTCCTCTAAGAGACAGGGTCTTGCTCTGTCACCTAGGCTGAAGTCCAGTGGTGTGATCATAGTTCACTGCAACCTCAAACTCCTGGACTCGAGTGATCCTCCTAACTCAGCTTCCCAAGTACCTAGGACTACAGGCGTGCACCACCACACTCAGCTCATTTTTTAGAAAAAGATGGGTCTCACTGTGTTGCCCAGGCTTGTCTCAAACTCCTGGCCTAAAGCAGTCCTCTCATCTTGGCCTCCCCAAGTGTTGGGATTATAAGTTTGAGCCACTATGCCTGACCCTGGAGCTTTTAAATAAGTGTTGATGTGCTTGGACCAACCTAAATATTGATTTTCTATACAATCCAAAAACTTCCAAGGAAAGTATATCACAATTTTACAAGGGAGGTTGAGACTGTCCTCAGTTGTATGTTCTCAGCCCCACTGAGGATACTGGGTATGTCTGCTACTACCCTATATTCCTTGCTCTGTTACCACATGCTACTTCTGATATCCAGGATTACCAGAAGACAGTTCTTGCAAGCTATAGGCACTCAATAAATGTTGAAGTAATGAGCAGACACGTTGCTGTAGTTTTTTGTGTTTTAAATTGCTTAAAGAAGTGAAGTAGTAATTATCTGGTAGTAATATGTTTTGGACAGATAGAGTAAATATTGTTTTGTTGTTAAAAAAATTTTCAGTTCAAGTTACTATTCAATTATGTAAGAAATATTTATAACTATTAGAAATTTAAAAATTATTATTGCTTTGGTTAAAATTATAAAATGAATAGTCAGATTTTTAACTCCTAAGAAGCATTGAGAAAAAAGCTTTGATTTAGGGGATTATTAAAAGCAGCTCACTATTTTATAAAAATATGATGAGAAGGGCTAAACATTCCTAATACATGAAGTAGCAGTACATATTAAAATATTTTTGTATTGAGAAAAACTAGGCAGTTTGCAATACTATATAATATATAGTACTTACTAGAAAGGGCTAAACATTCTCTTCTTTTTTTTTTTTTTTTTTTGTGGGAAGGTGGGAGACAGGGTCTCTCTCTGTTGCCCAGGCTAGTGTGCAATGGTGCAGTCACAGCTCACTGCAGCCTCAAACTCCTGGGCTCAAGTCATCTGAGTAACTGGGACCATAGGTGCATGCTACCATGCCCAGCTAATTTTTTATTTTTTTTGTAGAGATGGGGTCTTGCTATATTGCCCCAACTGGTCTCAAACTCATGGACTCAAGCAGTCCTCCCCCCTCAGCATCCCAAAGTGTTAGGATTACAGGCATGAGCCACTATGCTTGGCCTAGTAAAATATTTTTATACTAAGTAGAGAGAGATTTGTGGAAAACTCTTAAACTTATAAGGTACTGCAACGAAACTTCTAGCATTGGTGATTAGCATGCTAATATGTACTGGGCAAATTTATAATTGTTAGTAATTTGCAATGGAGTCTTTTCATTCTGATACTCAAAGTATTTTACAAACACTAAACCTTTCAAAATCTCTCTAATAATAGGTATTGTTAAATTAATTACATATTTCATATGAAAAAACAAAAGCTGAGGGAGGCAAAGTTACTTACCTAAGATCACATAGTATTTAACTGATGGAACCTGAGTAGTTCCAAATTTCCATTACTCAACTTTAACCCCCATATAAAATAAAATCAGTGTAATGCTAAGAAATGCTATTGTACCTCCAAGAATAAACTTGACAATAAAAATATTGTCATGACAGTTTAAAGAGATGTCTTTATTAAAATGAGTATTCCAAGGTAAAATCCTCTAAGTATAAACATATGTAAGATATTTATATTTAAGAAGTTAGTGATTTCATTCAATATTTGTTTTTAATATCATGATCATTAAGTTACATAGATTCTCTTCTGGTAAGCAAAGTGCAAAAAAAGCCAAAATTGCTATAGACCGTGATTCAAATACTCTTTTCATATAGCCAGGGTGATAAACTACTTATTTATTGAATTTGACTGTTTAAATATAAAAATGATTGTCCTAGTGGAGAGAGCCCCTAAACAAAAGCAAGTAGCTCGTTTTGCATAAAAGACTTTTACATTATTTTGTATTTTAGTGAACAGTGTTTTTTTCTGTTGTAATTTCTGATATCACATGATTTATGAATTGTTTGTTATGGTAGGAGTATAGTATCTTTTGGAAGAATTTATCTTAGTATATATTAATCAATGAGTCAATTAAGATTAGCCAATTTCAATATTATCCTTAAGCAGTATTACCATTGCAATACTAGAATAGACATATCCCAGACCATTAAAAACCTGATAATTCTTTATCCAGAAAAAACAAGCAGACAAAATATTTACAAAACTATTAAAAGATTGACTGGGGAACTAAAGTAATGGCAAATGCGTTACTCGGAAAATCCTCACACATCCTCCGAAAAACTATAAAGATGAACACATGAAACTACACATAACCAGGCTGGACACAGTGACTCACACCTGTAATCCAAGCACTTTGGGAGGCCGAGATGAGTGGATCACCTGAGGTCAGGAGTTCAAGACCAGCCTGACCAATATGGTGAAATCCTGTCTCTACAAAAATACAACAATTAGCCAAGCGTGGTGGCATGCACCTGTAGTCACAGCTACTTGGGAGACTGAGGCAGGAGAATCACTTGAACCTGGGAGGCAGAGGTTGCAGTGAGCCGAGATGGCGCCACCGCACTCCAGCCTGGGTGACAGAGCAAGACTCCGTCTCAAAAAAAAAAAAACTACATATAACCATATGTTAATATTAGAAGGCAGAGAATGTTCCAACTTCAAATTATGTGTAAGTAGAAAAATACATACTAAATCCTAGCCAGCCATTATTCATGCCTTTGTGCAAGCTGTGGTGGAAAGCAAAGGTGATCTGGGAAAAACTGCAGAGGAGAAGAAAGAAGCTAGTGACAGGCTTAAGATATTCATCTAAAGACATTTCCAGAAGAATTTCCTCCTAAGAAATACTGATAGATCAGAGGAGACTACAGGGAAGGGACTTACAAGTATATATGGGCTCAAAAAGGTAGTTTTGGAAAGGCACTCATTAGGGGAGAAGAGGGTAAAAAAGGAAGGGTTAAACTGAAAACTAAACAGTTAAGAAAAATAGAAGGGGCCGGGCGCGGTGGCTCAAGCCTGTAATCCCAGCACTTTGGGAGGCCGAGACGGGTGGATCACGAGGTCAGGAGATCGAGACCATCCTGACTAACACGGTGAAACCCCGTCTCTACTAAAAAATACAAAAAAAAAAAAAAAAAAAAACTAGCCGGGCGATGTGGCGGGCACCTGTAGTCCCAGCTACTCGGGAGGCTGAGGCAGGAGAATGGCGTAAACCCGGGAGGCAGAGTTTGCAGTGAGCTGAGATCCGGCCACTGCACTCCAGCCTGGGCGACAGAGCGAGACTCTTGTCTCAAAAAAAAAAAAAAAAAAAAAAAAAAAAAGAAAGAAAGAAAAAGAAAAATAGAAGGGGAAAATTTAGGATCCTGCAAGACAGAAAAATATTTTTTAATTGGAGGACAAATCTCACACTGCCTTGCCCCCAAATCCAACTAATAAAGAAACCATACTTTACTAAAAGCAGAAGTCATTTTTGAACTAGGAATCTTGTAAACTACTTCAAACAGCCAGTCCTGTTCACAGAAAAGAAGTGACAGGATCTTTAACTATATAAATAATTTTGAAAGAAAATAGAAAATGAAGGTAAAATAATAGGAAATAATGTTCATTTACTGAAAATACCTATAACCCCCTCCTAAGAAACACAGGCATAAAAATAGATATATAGGCTAGGTGTAGTGGCTCACACTTGTAATCCCAGCACTTTGGGAGGCCGAGGCTGGGTGATCGCTTGAGGTCAAGAGTTCAAGACCAGTCTGACCAACATGATGAAACCCTGTCTCTACTAAAACAAACAAAAACAAAAAAACTCAGCCAGGCATGGTGGCATGTGTGTCTGTATTCCTAGCTACTCAGGAGGCTGTGACAGGAGAATCACTTAAACCCAGGAGGCAGAGGTTGCAATGAGCCAAGATCACGCCACTGCATTCCACCCTGGGCAACAGAGTGAGACTCTGTCTCAAATAAAATTAAAAAAAAAATAGATATATAGATCAATGGAATTGAACTGAGACTTTATAACTAGACCCTTATATTTATGGTCAATTCATTTTCTTCAAGAATGCCAAGATAATTCAATGGAGGAAGAAAAACCTCTCTAACAAATGATGCTGGGATAAATGGAAATTGACATGCAGAGAATGAAGTTGGACCGCTACCTCACACCATGCACAAAAATTCATTTAAAATGGATTAAAGATCTAGCTTTAAGTACTAAAACTGTACAACTTGTAGAAAAAATTGTTATGTGAATATTACATGTAAGTATTCTTGACCTACTAGTGGTTTTTTTTAAGATATGACACCTTCAAGTATAAGCAACCAAAGAAAACTAGATAAATTGGACCTCATAAACTAAAACAAACAAAAACCTTTTGCTTCAAAAGATACCATCAAGCAAGTGAAAAGACAACACACAGAATGTGAGAAAAAGGTTGTAAATCCTATATATGACAAGGCACCTGTATCCAGAATAAAGAACCTCTTAAAACTCAACAATAAAAACATAAATAATCTAATTGTAAAATAGGTTACAATTATTGTAAAATTGGCAAAGGATTTAAATAGGTATTTTTCTAAAGAAGATATAAAAATAGCCAATAAATGCATAAAAAATAGACAATAAATGTATGCTCAGCCTCCGCAGTCATTAGGGAAATGCAAATCAAAACCACAGGGGAAGTATTTCTTCACACACACTAGTATGGCTACAATAAAAAAGTTAGTAACAAATGTTGATGAGGATGTAGAAAATTGGTACCTTCATATATTGTTGGTAGGAATGTAAAATGGCACAGCTGTTTCAGAAAGCAGTTTAGCAGTCCTCAGAAGTTTAATTATAGTTACCATATGACTCAGCAATATCATTACTAAGTATATACTAAGGAGGACTGAAAACACATGTCACACAAAACCCTATACACAAATGTTCATTCATATCATAATAGCCAAAATGTGGAAACAACCCAAATGTGCAACAATGGATAAATGGATAAACAAAATGTGGTATATCCATCCAGTGGAATATTATTTAGCCTTAAAAAGGAATGAAGTTCTGCTGCATGGTGCAACATGGATGAACCTTGAAAACATTATCATTAGATATGGGAGCCAAACATAGAAGGTCACATATTGTATTATTCCATTTATATCAATGTCCAGAATAGGCAAATCCATAGAGCTGGAAAACAGATAAGTGGTTCCCAGGTACTGGGAAAAGCAAGAGGTAGAAGTGACTGCTAACGAGTATAGGGTTTCTTTTTGAGGTGATGAAAATGTACTGCAACTAGATACTGGTGTTTTATGAGGTTGTGAATATACTAAAAGCCACTGGATTATATATTTTATGTATTTGTTTGCTAGGACTGTCATAACAAATAATACTACAGGCTGGTGGCTTGAGCAACAGAAACGTATTTTCTCACCGTATGGAGTCTAGAAGTCCACAGTCAAAATGTCTCAAGGGTTGTTTTCATTCTCAGACCTCTTTCTTGGCTTGTAGATGGCTAACTTGCCTGTGGCCTCACATGGTCACCCCTTGGTCTGTGTGTTGTCTGTGTCCTAACCTCCTTGTATAAGGACACCAGTCATACTGAATTAGGGCCACATACATGATATTTTACCTTACTTGTCTATTTAAAGGTCCCGTCTCCAAATACAATCACATTCTGAGGTAGTGGAGGTGTTAGGACTTCTACACATGAATTTAGTTGGGGAGGGAGACACAACACTTTAAAACACATGGGTGAATTTTATGATATGTAAATTATGCCTCAATTTTGAAAAATATAAGAACCTACTTTTCTTTCCAAATAAATTTGAAAACTTAAATGAAAAAGTCACTTTCAGCCAGGCACAGTAGTACACACCTGTAAGTCCCAGTTACTCAAGAGGTTGAGGAAGGAGGATTGCTTGAGAACAGGAGTTTGAGGCTGTGCCTGTGAATAGTCACGGTACTCTAGCCTGGGCAACATAGTGAGACCCCATCTCTTAAAAAAAAAAAAAAAAAAAAAAGATGGCCAGGTGCAATGATTCACACTTTGAGAAGTCGAGGTGCGAGGATCCCTTGAATCTAGGAGTTTTGAGACCAGCCTGGGCAACATAGTGAGACCCTGTCTCTACAAAAAATGAAAACTTAGGTATGGTGGCACATGTCTATGGTCCCAGCTACTTGGGAGACTCAGATGGGAGGATCGCTTGAGCCTAGGAGGTGGAGACTGCAGTGAGCCATGATCTCACTATTGCCCTTAGCCTGGGAGGCAGAGTGAGACCCTGTCTTAAAAAAAAAAAAAAAAGTTTATTTTTAAGGCAAATATATTTCATCAAAATTGGCCACATTTGAGAAAGTTCAATTTCTGTAGAAGAAATAGAAAAGAATATCAAGGATCCACCTCATTAAAAAGCACCAGTCCCAGATGGTTTTGTAGAGATAATCTATGAAACACTCAAAGATAGTCTCAGTGCTCCATAAACTGGTGCAGAGCCTTGAATGTGGATAATACCAATTCCTAAAGACAGCACAAAAAGGAAAAACAAATTATAAACCAGTATCAATTGTATATATTCATACCAAGTACTAAATAAAATATTAGCAAACAAATTCCAATATCATATATTAGGAAAATAAGCTGGGCATGGTGGCTTACACCTATAAACCCAGTGCTTTTGGAGGTCAACACAGGAGGATCACTTGAAGCCAGGAGTTCAAGACCAGTGACACCCTGTCTATGAAAAAATTTAAAAATTAACCGGCATGGTGGCATGTACCTGTAGTCCTAGCTACTTGGGAAGCTGAGAAAGGACGGTGGCTTGAGCCAAGGAGTTAAAGGCTGTGAGCTGTTGTACTCTGTAGTGCTACTGAGCTGTAGTACCATTGTACTACAGCCTTGGTGACAGAATGAAACTCTGTCTCTAAAATAAAATAACACATTATGACCATATAGGATTTACAGTTGACCCTTGAGCAAAACAAGTTTGAACTGCACAGGTCCATTTATATGTAGGTTTTTTTTTGTTTTTTAATTTTTTATTTTAAAGAGACAGGTCTCACTATGTTGCCCAGACTGGTCTTGAACTCCTATCCTCAAGTGATCCTCCAGCCTCAGCCTCCTGAATGACTGCGATTGCAGGTGTGTGCTGCCATGCCCAGATTCTACAGACTTATTTCAATAAATATATTGGAATATTTTCTGAAGATTTGTGACAATTTGAAAAAACTTGCAGATGAACCACATAGCCTAGAAATATTGAAAAAAATTAAGAAGCCAGGCATGGGGGCTCATGCCTGTAATCCCAGCACTTTGGGAGACCGAGGTGGGCAGATCACCTGAAGTCAGGAGTTCAAGACCAGCCTGGCCAACATGGTGAAACCCCCACCTCTACTAAAAATACAAAAAAATAGCAGGGTGTGGTACTCTGCATGCCTGTAATCCCAGCTACTTGGGAGGCTGAGGCAGGAGAATCACTTGAACCTGGAAGTCGGAGGTTACAGTGAGCTGAGATTGTGCCACTGCATTCTAGCCTGGGCAACAGAGTAAGACTCTGTCTCTAAAAGAAAAAAAAATTAAGAAAAAGATATATCATGAATGCATGAAATATATGTAGATACTAGTCTGTTTTATCATTTAATACCGTAAAATATACACGAATCTGATATAAAAAGTTAAAATTTATCAAAACTTACACATATAAACAGGTCATACATAGCATCACTCACAGTGGAGAGAAATGTAAGCAAGCAGAATGATGCAGTATTAATAACTGCATAAAGTTAATTGTAGCACATGTACTGCTGTAGTAATTTTGCAGCTGCCTCATATTGCTATTGTGGTGAGTTCAAGTGTTCATAGTATATGCTTAAAAGGCCTTATGATACTTATCATCTCCAGATGAGCAGTTCATCTCTTCAGTAAATGGCATTGTATCACAGTAAAAAGTGATCTTTTGCAGTTCTTATGTATTCTTTATCCTGTTTAGTGTAATACCGTAAACCATGAGTAACACTATAGGATCCATACAAAGTGCTACTGGTGATGCTGGAGTTGCTACCAAGAAGCAGTGAAGTCATGACATTACAATAAAAAGTCGAATTGCTTGAGATGTACTATAGATTGAGGTGTGCTGCTACAGATGCCTTTTTTTCCATTTCAGATGGGCAATTCTGTAAACAATCTTGTAAACAGATGACATAAACTTACAGTATCAGTAAATACAGTACAATACTGTAAATGTATTTTCTTTCCCGTATTTTCTTTTTTTTTTTTTTTTTTTTTTTGAGACGGAGTCTTGCTCTGTCGCCCAGCCCAGGCTGGAGTGCAGTGGCGCGATCTCGGCTCACTGCAAGCTCCGCCTCCCGGGTTCCCGCCATTCTCCTGCCTCAGCCTCCCGAGTAGCTGGGACTACAGGCGCCCACAACCGCGCCCGGCTAATTTTTTGTATTTTTAGTAGAGACGGGGTTTCACCGTGGTCTTGATCTCCTGACCTTGTGATCCGCCCGCCTCGGCCTCCCAAAGTGCTGGGATTACAGGCGTGAGCCACCGCGCCCGGCCCTCCCGTATTTTCTTAATAACCTTTTCTGTAGCCTACTTTATTGTAAGAATACAGTATTGTATGTAACATACAAAATATGTGTTAATTGACTATGTTATAGGTAAGGCATCTCAGTAGGCAATTAGTAGTTAAGTTTTTGGGGAGTCAAAAGTTATGTGCAGATTTTCACCTGAGTGGGGAGTCAGCACCCCTGCCCCGACATTGTTCAAGGGTCAGCTGTTGTCCAAAAACACAAGAGTGTTTCAATATTGGGAAAGCCATTAATATACTATATTAATACATATAGGGATAAATCATATAATTATCTCCGTAGATGCTGCAAAAACCTTTAACAAAAATCAACATCTTCTGATAAAAGCACTTAAGAAAATAGGAATTGATGGGCATTTTCTTAACATGGTAAATATATATACACACCTTATATGTATAGGTACACATACACACACACACCCCCCCCTTAGTCTTAAAGTCATCATAATGGAAAACGCCAAGGGCATTTTTACTAGTACCATCAGGAGCAAGGCAAGGATATCTAGTAACTACACTGTTATTCATCACATTACTGGGGATATTAGCCAGTACAGTTAAAGAAGAGGAATCAGTAGAGGCATAACAGAAGAGAAGAAATAAAACTATCTCTATTTGCAGATGATAAGATAGTATATCTGGAAAACCCTAGAGCAAGGGTTAGCAAACTGAGAGCCAAATTTAGCCATATATACTTGGTTTTGTATTGCCTCTGTCATCTTTTGCACTACACCAGCAGAGTGGAACAGTTGGGATAAGAACTTTTTGGCATACAAAAATGAAATATTTACAGTCTGGTGTTTTTACTGAAAAGATACAGTGTGTGGACTTCTGCACTAGAAAATCAATGATAAAACTAACCCAAATAATTAAAAAATCAGTAACTAGTAGGCTATAAAATTAGCGTTCAGAAATTAATATTTTGTATGTATATAAATAACTATCAGTTAGAAAATAGAGTGGTAAGGGATACCCCAATTAAATACAACGAAGAAGATAAAATACTTAGGAATAAATGTAACCAGAAGTATGTCAAAGCTATTTGAGAAAAGCTTTAAAATACTTGTGAAAGACAATCTCAATAAAAATACCAGCATGGCCTTTTGGCTCTACGAGCAGCACCACGGCAGTTGGCAAGAACAAGCGCCTTATGAAAGGTGGCAGAAGGGAGTCAAGGAGAAAGTGGTTGATCCATTTTCTAAGAAAGATTGATATAATGTGAAAATACCTGCTATGTTCAATATAAGAAATGTTGGAAAGACGCTAGTCACCAGGATCCAAGGAACCAAAACTGTATCTGATGGCCTCAAGGTTCATGTTTTTGAAGTGAGTCTTGCTGATTTGCAGAATGATGAAGTCGCATTTAGAAAAATTCAAACTGATTACTGAAGATGTTCAGGGCAAAAACTGCCCAACTTCCATGTCATGGATCTTACTTGTAACAAAATGTATTCTATGGTCAAAAAATGGCAGACAATGATTGAAGCTCCTGTTCATGTCAAGACTACTGATGGTTACTTGGCTTCATCTGTTCTGTGTTGACTTTACTAAAAAACACAACAATCAGATACGGATGACCTCTTAGGCTCAGCACCAGCAAGTCTGCCAAATCTGGAAGAAGATGATGGAAATCATGACCCGAGAGGTGCAGACAAATGACTTGAAAGAAGTGATCAATAAATTGATTCCAGACAACATTGAAAAAGACATAGAAAATCCTTGCCAATCTATTTTTTCCTCTCCATGATGTCTTCATTAGAAAAGTAAAAAAGCTAGCCGGGAACAGTGGCTCATGCCTCTAATCCCAACACTTTGGGAAACTGAGGTGGGCAGGTAATTTGAGGTCAGGAATTTGAGACCAGCCTGGCCAACATGGTGAAACCCCATCTCTACTAAAA
This sequence comes from Macaca mulatta, assembly GCF_049350105.2. NCBI lineage: Eukaryota > Metazoa > Chordata > Mammalia > Primates > Cercopithecidae > Macaca > Macaca mulatta. Next base: position 64,526,270 of record NC_133417.1, on the reverse strand, counting down.
ATACAAAGAAATAAGCTGGGCGTGGTGGTATGCACCTGTAATCCCAACTACTCAGGAGACTGAGGCAGGAGGATCACTTGAACCTGGGAGGCAGAGGTTGCAGTGAGCCAAGATCATTCCACTGCACTCTAGCCTGGGAGACAAGAGTGAGACTCCATTTAAAAAAAAAAAAAAAAGAAAAGTACAAATGCTGAAGAAGCCCAAGTTTGAATTGAGAAAACTCGTGGAGCTTCATGGTGAAGGTAGTAGTTCAGGAAAAGCCACTGGGGATGAGACAGATGCTAAAGTTGAACGAGCTGATGGATATGAACCACCAGTCCAAGAATCTGTTTAAAGTTCAGACTTACAATAGTGCCAAATAAAAAGTCCTATTTGTGAGAAAAATACATGCTTTTTTATGGAGCTGGACAAGTAGATGTAGAATGGAATTCTAGTCAGAAATTGTTTCAGGCAAAAATCAGCAGTGGATTTTACAGTATTTTGTGAAGAGTTGATTACAAGGAGCATGTTTTTACATGCTCAAAATATCTCCCCACAAGATAGTAATCAAGAATGGAAAAAATAGCAACTATACAATGGACATGCATGACATATACCACCTTTACGAAGTTGCAAAAGTTAACACTAACAGTAGTGGAACCAATAGCATGCGTGTTGACAGGATGCACAAAGAAGAGCACATCACTTCTGCCGTATTACTGCAAAAATGCATAACCTGAACATAAACATGAAGAACCATCAGTAAAGCCCAAATTGAGAGACATTTCACAAAATAAATAGTTTGTACTTTTCAAAAATGTCAAGGTCATGAAAAACAAAGACTGAAGAATGCATTCCAGATCCAAGAAGTCCAAAGAGGTATGACCTTTAAAAATAATGTATGACCCTCGATTGGATCATGGGCTAGGATGGAAACAATTTTTATTTTATATTACTCTTTTATCATATTTTTGTTATAAAGTACATTAGTGAAACAAATGGTGAAATGTGAAGGTCTGTATTGGATAGTATTGTATTAATGCTCATTTCCTTATTTTGATAAATGTACTTTTAACAGAAATATACGTTGAAATATTCAGGTGTAAAAGTGAATGATGAAAAATATCTTTATAAAGGGAGCAGAAAGAGACTGATAAGGTAAATGTGGTGAAATGTTAAGTTTGGGGAATCTGAGTAACATGTATATGGAACTTCCTTGTGCTTTTTAAAAAATGAATGTCTGGGCTGGACCTGGTGTCTCATGCTTGTAGTTCCAGCACTTTGGGAAGCTGCTTGAGCTTAGGAGTTCAAGGCAAGCCTGGGCAACATAACAAGACCTCATCTCTACTAAAAATTAAAAAAAAAAAAAAAACTAGCTGGGCATGGTGGCACATGCCTGTAGTCCCAGCTAGGAAAGCTGAGGTGGGAGGATTGCTTGAGTCAGGGAGATCAAGGTGGCAGTGAACTATGATCTCACATTGACTTTCAGCCTGGGTGACAGAGCAAGATTCTGCCTTAAAAAACAATAATAAAAGAAAAAATAAACTTTTACTTTAGAATAATTTAAGATATGTAAAAGTAGATAAAGAAAAAATTTGTCCTATACTCACAACATTCCTGATACCAAATGTGTCAATTTTCCACGCCAAGCAATTCTCCAGTTTACTGTGGACACCAGTGCAATTTAATTTGATTCTGATACTATCTACCTAGGGTTAGCATCAGACCCCACAGGCTAAGTAAGGCCTTAGTCCTACAAGACTGCCTCAATCCCAGCTTCAGACACCAATCAAAATCCCAGGTCTCCAGTACTTCTGACTAACTTGACTACAAATTGGGAGTTCCCATAACCTCTGCCTCATGTTCAGCAATTTATTATAATAGCTTACAGAACTCAGGGAAACACTTTACTATTACCAGTTTATTATAAAGGATACAAATGCACAAATAGATAAAAAGGCATATAGGGTGAGGTCTGGAAGGGTCTGAGTACAGGAGCTTCTGTCTCCATGGAGCTTTGGACACATCCTGCCTCCTGGCATGTTAATGCATTCAACCTGGAAGCTCTCTGAACCTGTTAGATTAAGGTTTTCATGAAGGTTCCATTACAGAGATGTGATTGATTAAATCATTGGCCATTGGTGATTGACTACAGTCTCCACCCTTTCTTCCCTCCCCCAGAGGTCTGGGGGAAGGATTGAATGTTTGAACCATCTGATCACATGGTTGGTTGCCCTGGCAACCAGCCTCTGTCTTGAGGCTTTTCACCTTAGTAGCATAAATTCAGGTATAGTTGAAAGGAGCTTGGTATGAATAGCAAAACATTCTCCTCCACCTCATTATTACTCAAGAAGCTTCCAGAGTTTTATAAAGTTTGTTCCAGGAACTGGGGACAAAAACCAAATACTCTATTTATCACAGTCGAAAAAAATAGTGCAGTGAGTTATTATATAATACAACCTCAGTTTCAGTTTCCTCTAATGTTAATATTTTCAATTACTGTAGTACTTTTTTTTTTCTTTTTTTTTTTTTTTGGAGACAAGAGTCTCGCTCTGTCACCCAGGCCTGAGTGCAGCGCCGCGATCTCAGCTCCCTGCAAGCTCCGCCTGCTGGGTTCATGCCATTCTCCTGCCTCAGCCTCCGGAGTAGCTGGGACTGCAGGCGTCCGCCACCATGACTGTCTAACTTTTTGTATTTTTAGTAGAGACGGGGTTTCATCATGTTCGATCTCCTGACCTTGTGATCCGCCCGCCTCGGCCTCCCAAAGTGCTGGGATTACAGGCGTGAGCCACCATGTCCGGCCTACTGTGGTACATTTTTTTAAACTAAGAAACCAACGTTAGCACATTACTATTATCTAAACCCCAGACTATTTGGATTTCACCTGTTTTTCTATTAATGTCTTTTTAAACTCCAGACTTCATTCAGATTTCACTTATTATTTTTTTAATATCCCTTTTCTGCTCAAGGTCCAATTCAGTTTACTACGTTGCATTTAGTTGCTACATCTCTCAAATCTCTTCTGGTCTGTGATAGTTTCTTAGTGTTGTTTTCCGGTGAGGTAAACCTTGATATCTTAGTTAAGGTAGTACTCTGCCATATTTTCTCTCTCTCTCTCTTCTCTCTCTCTCTCTCTCTCTCTCTCTCTCTCTCTCTCTCCCTCTCCCTCCCCCCCCCATCCAAGCTGGAATGTAATGATGCTATCATAGCTCAATGTAACCTTGAACTCCTGGGTTCAAGGGCTCCTCCTGCCTCACCCTCCTGAGTAGCTGGGACTACAGGCACGTCCCACTATACTCAGCTAACTATTTTTAAATTTTTTGTAGAGACAAGGTCTTTCTATGTTGCCCAAGGTGGTCTTGAAATCCTGTCCTTTAGTAATCCTCCTGCCTCAGCCTCCCAAAGCATTGGGATTACAGGTGGGGGCCACCAGGGCCAGCCTCTATTATTCTTTCTTGTTAAATTCCAATTTTTTCTTCTTCTTTTCTTTGGAAAGGAATCACTAAGTCCAGCTCACTCTGAAAGGAAGGAGTTGAGGTCAGGGTGTGCAGTTAAGTTTCTCCTGGAGGGAAGAGTTTCTATATATCTTACATATCCTGTAAGGAATATTTGACTCTTATTTATTATTCATCATATATTTATAACAGTATGAGCTTATGTTTATTTATTTTATTCTTTGCATTATAGTGTAATATTGCATTATGTATAGTGTAATAATGCCATTATGTATAGTGTAATCATGCCAAATTATTCCAGCATTGGCCATGGGGAGTTCTCTGTGGTAGGCTTCTATGGCCCTTTAACATGGCCCCATTCCTTTGTTTTTTGAGCATTTTCTTGCTTTCTGGTACTACAAGATGCTTTTGCCTTTTCTATTTTCTCTCTTCCAGCCCTATAATCAGATATTTCTTCAAGGTTTCCTTGTTCCTTTTTTTAGGGAATGATATTTAGAAACCAAGACCTTGGCACTAAGTAATTTGTACCATGTTTTCTTTAAGTGTAAAATTACTGCAAAAAAAACAATTTAAGAACTGAATGTTGTAAGATGCACATCCCATTTGTAATTCTTAAGTGTTCTACCTTAGTTAAGCTGTTACGTCAGTTACCAAATGTTACCTTATTTATAGATACTTCTTTCTAAATAAAAATTGTATTTATACTTCACTTGGTATCTGGAAGTTGTTAATAAAATTAAACTACAACCTCAGTACAACATTTTTGTATATTTTATTTGTAACGTTTTCCATAAGGTAGAAACACCTTGTCATGTTTTGCTCTTATGAAAAGCATAGAGACCTGTGATTAAATCCATAAAACTTTATATAACAAAACTAATCAGTAAGCAGTCTAGTTTAATATGCATACATAAAAGGGCATAGCAGAGCCATAAAGGAAGGCGTTCTGGACATTACCATGACTCTTTCATGCAATGATACCTCTACCCACAAATTCCACTTTAGTGAATAAGCAGGATGAGGACAGCTTGGTCTGTTTGGCAGGAAATTCTGTGTATGAAAATATAGCATTTCTTTCAGAACTTTTTAAAAATACCTTTTTGATCTATGATATATAATAAGGTTACTACTAAATCAAATTATTTTATTCTGTATCATAGAATCTCATTGTAGAAAATAAATTATTTCTTCCAGAATATATTAGAATGGATAAGGAATGTGTGCAAATAAGAGTATAGCTATGCTTTAACTTTTAGTGACACTTAAGAGTATATTACCAAATAATGTAAAGGGGAATATGAGTAAAGACAGTTACAGTGTATGGTCTGATCCCTGTTTCCCAGCTACTTGGGAGACTGAGTTGGGAGGATCACTTGAGCCCAGGACTTTGAGGCTGCAGTGAACCATGATTGCACCACTGTACTCCAGCCTTTACAAAGAGAAAAAGAAATAATTCATTCTATCATTGTGTAGACAATATAGTCCAACTAATTACTACTTCTTCCACTTTTTCTTTATTTAGTGGGTAACCAAGGGTCAGTTTGGCAATTTCTTAGAAAGCTAACCATGCACTTACTACACAACTCAGCAATCTCATTCCCAGGTTTTACTGAAGAGAAATGAAAATTTAATGTTCACACAAAAAGCTGCACATCAGTGTTCATAGCAGCTTTATTCATGCTTGTCAAAAATCCTAAACAGCACAAATACTCATCAACTTTTGAATTGTTAAAGTGTGGGACATCCATGCAGTGGAATTATTCAGTAGTACAAAAGAACAAACTACTGATAAATACAACAGCATGGATGAATCTCATGTGTATTATGCTAAGTGAAGGAAGCCAGACCCAAAAGGCTGCTTACTGTAATTATTGCATTTATATGACATTCTGGAAAAGATAAAAATAGGACAGGACTAACAGCAGTGGTTGCCAGCAGCTGGAGGACAGAGGAGTTGCCTACTGTGTAGGCTGAATAATGGCCTCCCAGAGATATCCACATTCTAATTTCTAGAACCTGAAAGTGTTACCTTATAGAGCAAAAAAGACTTTGTAGATATGACTGAAAATCTTGAGATGGGGCAGCAGTTGTCTTGGATTATCTGAGTAAGCTCTGAATTTAATCACAAAGATACTTAAAGAGAAAAAAGTGTTAATAGGGGAGAAGGTGGCAATATGAAGACAAAGCACACATTGCAGTAATGTAGCCAGGAACCAAGGAATACTGGCAGTCCCTACAAGCTGAAAGGAATAAGAAACAGATTATCTTCCCTGAAGCTTCCAGAAGGAACCAGCCCTGTTAACACCTTGATTTTAGCCTCATACAATTCATTTCACACTTCTGATATGAGGAACTATGTTTGTGTTATTTTAAGGAACCAAGTTTATGGCAATTTTTTATAGCAGCAACAAGAAAACTAACACAACTACAAAGGGGCATAAGGGAATATTTTGGAGTGATGAAACTGTTCTATATTTTGGTTGTGGTGGTGGTTATAACTCTGTTTGTTTTAACTTATAAAACAATATGCTAAAAAGTGTGATTTTAGCTAAGCATGGTGGTGCATGCCTGTAGTCCCAGTTTCTCAGGAGGCTGAGGTGAAAGGGTTGCTTGAGCCCAGGAGTTTGAGACCAGTCTGGGAGTTTGAGACCAGCCTGGAGAGCGTAGAAAGAACCCATCTCTTAAAAAAATTGTGTGAACGTGCTGTATGTTAGTTATACTATAATAAACCTGACTAAATTTTAAAGAAATGTTTCATTCAGAACATGTTTTCCCAAAGAAAAAAAATATACATTAGATATGCTGCTTGGTGTCTTGGACAGCCCAAGGAAAGTCTATACATTTGTCGAAAGTATAATACAGATGGCAACTCTATACAAGTAAATAGAGCATAAATAATAATGCTCCATGGAGGGAATGCACTCCGAATTCTTATACAGTTAGCCAAAAATATCAAAAAGTTTTTTTAAAAAAAAAGGACAATGTAAGGGAAAGTCTGCTGGGAGGACTCCTAGAAATGTGTGTGTGTGTGTGTGTGTGTGTGTGCGTGTGTGTGTGTGTGTGTGTGTGGTTTTATCTCTAAAACAGAGATGCACGAGAAGAAATGGTGCTTTTTTTCCTCTTCTGGAATAATTTCAAGAGAATGTAGTGTTTGGAACTGCTGCAGCCAAGAAGAAAACAGAGGAAATTGTAGAGAAGTTGAGCTGGTATTGTATTACTGAGTTGATGAATTAGTCAACCCTGGAACTGTTCTATCTTCTCGTTATACGAAATAATCAGCATTCTCTGCCCCCACCTCACCCAATGCCCCTACATAGTTGGCTCTGCTATTTTGCATAGCCAAGAGCTTCTGTGCACGGTATCTTCTATTGTCTCCCCCAGATTTACTTCAGCATTCTCCTTTCTGCACTCCGTTCTGGATGGTTGAACAATATTAGTAGACTCTCTTGCCTTCTAGTTTCAAATGTTTTGGGTGTAACCCTGACTGTATGTTATTCAAACTGATAAAACTGTCCTTCGATATAGTAATTCTCTCTTTCAATCTAGCATTTATCAGATCTGTTAAGGTTTTTATTTCAGTGACTATGTTTTTCTTGTCTAAGATGTCGATTTGTTTCTTTTTCCTTCTTTTTGTTTTTTGGTCAAACTGTGTCTGGTCTGTTTCTTTTTTATATCTATGTATTGTGTCATTTCTACCTGATTTTGTTTTATAATTTATTATCTTTTTTGATGAATGTGAATTCTTTATTACTCTGAACATCTTAAACACTTAAACACTGATTTTTAAAATCTGTCAGATTTGTATAAAATTATTTTTTATAGTAAACTAGTGTTCTGATTATTAATTTTGATAGCTGTTTTACCATGAGATACTCTCTTATGGTAATTTTCTCTTACGGTAAATTTTACCATGAGATTTTCTCTTATGGTAAGACATATGGTATTTCTCTTATGGTAAAACTTACGGTATTGGAATTTAGCAGGCTCGTTTTAAGTAGAAGGAAATTTTAAAGTTTTTCTTTTCCCCCCTTTCTCCTTTACTTCTTGATCTATACTCAGAAGTCTCTCCCTAGCAATTTTGAGGTTACCTCTACCCAAGTCTTGCCCCAGTCTATGAATGGGTTTTGTGTCATCATTTCAGAGCTGTTACACTGTCATATTATTTAGGGATACTGCTCATCCTGACAGGCATGATCATGAGCTATATTTTTGTCTTCCTGTCTGCTGAGCCAATGTAACTCCACAGAACTGGAGCCCAGGCAATAGGTTGGTAGCACATTTTGTAGCCTTATTTTGCAATAGGGGGTAACAGCCCCTACTGCAAAGGACAGGAATAAGGATAAGGAATATATACAAGGAATACATATTATTCCTGTCCTGAAGCTACCTGTAGTTTCAAATAGTGAGCCTGTCTCTGAACCCTTATTATCACATACAACATATTTAGTGAGCATTTCTCCACAGAGGCTGAATTTTCAGCTGCTGTCACTGCCTGCTTTTGAACTGGAGACTAGCGTGCCCAGGGTAACAACCCATTCATTAATTTGTATTACTCTTCAGTTTTTGGTCCATATGTTTGTTTTGACTTTGAACCTGATTGTACCTTTTGGTTTTCTACTTTAAATTTTTATTTGACATTTTAATCTATTTTGGAATATAGGAAATAAATCCATGTATATACTTATTCTATCAGAATCTAACCCTGGTATCTAACAAATAGGTAGTATGAAGACATAAAAGCACAGATTTATTGTCAAGTAAGTACAAGACACAAAGTTCAAAGAATTAGCTTAACGCAGTGGATAATAAAAAAGATTTTTCAATTTCTTAACAGGTTGTAACCTTCATCTTCTTTTCCTCTTTGTCCTTGCTTTCCTTTTTGTAAGATTATACTTTTTTCTCGTGTGCACATTGGATTTTGTTCTGGTACTAACCGATGGCAGTCCAGAACTACCCCAGCAGTTTTTCTTGCTCAGTCTTGTAAAAAAATCACACATTATTAACGTAATAAGCCTAGGATTAAGAATGTTACAGAACGTAATTTTTTCCTTAAAGCGAAAATAATTTTTATAAGTTAGAGTTTATTGAGAATAATTTTTCCTAAGCCAGAGATACAAAATTCATCGCAATGGGAGTCCCAACTCTGATTATGTAGTAATTACTGCCTAGAACTGTGCATTGAGCATTGAGGCTGCATCAACAAAGCAAAGTGCACTTTGAATGATTTTTGATGTATGCCATGGGCAGAGAAAGAGGGAATAGTGGCCCAAGTATTTGGCATTTCCTTCCTAGGTTTTTAAGTAAATTATTATATATTCTCATGTTTAAAAGAAGTTTAATTTTCCTATTTCACTTTTCTCGTATATAAATATGAATAACTGTCTTCTTAATGTCAATTCCTGAATAGTGATGAAGTAATTTAGGCATTGAAAGCATTTATTTAAATTATTACTTTTATGGAAGTTACATTTTCATATCACATTCTGTATAAAGGTCAGAATTAGGAAAGGCTTATAATGTTAAATCACCTACATTTAAAAATTATTTAATAGAAGAGAACCTAGATACAAACGCTTATGGCCATTTTATTCATAATCACCTAAGACAGAAAACAACCCACATGTTCTTCCATGGCTGAATATATAAACAAACTCTGCTATTTTACTTTATACTATACTATTCTATATACTACCACATAGTATATAATATACTCTGGAATGCTGCTCAGCAATAAAAAAGCATGTCACCTTTAACAGAGTCAGAAGAAAAAAAAGGAATGAACCCACATTCGACATCTTGAGTAGTGAATCTCAAAGTCATGCAGAATAGAAACTATTCTCAGAAAGGTTGCTTCTGTATCATGCCATTTATAAGCTATTCTTGACAAGACAAACATATATTGTTAGAAAACAGATCAGTAGTTATCAGGGGTTAGGGATTGTGAAACTGCAAAAGTAATAGTACAAGGGATTTTGGAGGTGTGTGTGATAGAAGTGTTCTGTATCCTGATTGTGGTGGTAGTTACATAAATCTGTATATGTTTTTAAGTTTACAGAACTATTTACCTCTCCCACCATCAAATCAGTTTCATAATTTTAAGTCAATTTTAGGAAAAAATTGTAGAATAATACTTTTTTTTTTTGACACAAGGTGGTCTCACTATTACCCCAGCTGGCCCCTAACTCCTGGGCTCAAGCAGTCCTACCTATCTCAGCCTCTCGAGTAGCTGGGACTATAGGCATGCACCACTAGAATGGAAAATAGTACTATTAGTATAAGGTTATAAGTGTGCTGTGTAGGAAGCACACTTTACAGGTTGTAAGTGTGCTGTGATATGAAGTAAAAAGGAAATTCTGGAAGTTAGAATAAAATGTCTAAGAAACTATATGCAAAGAATAAAGTATATTGCAATTAGACATTGGGATTGGTATTTAGTATTTGTATTTTGTAATGTAAAAAGTATAAAATATCTGTATTATTGATACTGCTCTATTATGGTCTGGTTGAGGGAACTTGATCAAGTAACTTAATTGCTCAAGTTATTAGGTTCTTTTTCAATGGAATGAGAAGTTTGTGCCCTGTGCTTCTCAAACTGAAATACTAATAAAACATTTTATTCCAGACTATGTTTGCATTAACACAAAATGTTTTCAATTATTTAGCGTTACGTAAAATAGATGCTCCAGAAAAATGCTCCTTTTTTTTTCTAGTGGCTTCACGTAGTCTCTGCCATTCCATTCCATTCTAATTGTAATAGCATGAGACTAGGTAACATAATAGTATTTCTCATAGCTGTAAAGTTTTGGTTTGTGTTAATTTTTGTCAGATAATTTTTTTTAAGTTTTCATCTTTAAGTATTTATTTTTTGAATACTATGCAGAACAGAAATTTAAGACCACTAGATGGGGATGTAAACAATACAGCATCTGTTTCTGGTCCTCTGAAGTAACTTGGTGCAGCTTTAAGTGTAATTCCTAGAAAAGAGGGAAGGAAACAAAGAACAAATCCACTTGTTTTTATCTTCCTAAATGTTACAGTAATCTGCATTTGGGAAAATTAAGCTTCTGAACTAAGAATGAAGTCCTCTATGCTCAAATAGCATATTGTGAAACCCAAATATGAATGACTTTAAATGACTGTCTTTGAATGACTCTCCATTGTTGCAATATGTGGCATTATTTGTTTTATAAGTGTATTTTGTCCTCACAGATGTTTAATGATAGATACAAAATTAGAAATAAAATGTAGCACTTAAGACACAGTGCAATTTTTTTCTCCTGGGTTTTTCTGCCCCTGTCTTTGATACCATAAAAAATAGTGAATGATCACTTGCCTCTTTTAAAACATACTTTAAAAACTTATATTAATTTCATGACTTATTATTTTAAGTCTTCTACCTATAATTAGCAAAAGCATAGTTACACAAAATATTAAGGATTTCTTTAAAACAAAGATTTGAAACAAAATATCATTGTGTTGTATTCAGTCTTTTAAAGAGTTTAGAAAAAAAATATTAGAAAAGGACAAGGCTTTTTGTTTTTGTAGACTTTTTCCTCTTTCTTATCTTTAAAATGAAGGAAGCTGTGTATTCTCAGGAGTTCAAATTTTTTCTTGAGAATTTTTATCATGTAACTATATTTTATTACTTTTCAAGCAAATATATGTGTTCGTTGGTAATTATATAAGCTTTAATCTTTATCCATCATTATCACTGTTGAAGATTCCCTTTCAGCACAATACAGGACTTCTGTCCAATAAGGGCTGACAATTTTATTTTAATTGACGACTCAATTTTTATAAATTGTGATATATATATATGTTACTTATGTAACATAAATTTAACCATTTTACTCGTTTTAAACCTATAACTCAGTAGCATTAAATACATTCACACTATTGTGCAACCATCCACTGTTTCCAAAACTTTTTTATCACCACAAATAGAAACTCTGTAACCATTTAGCAATAACTCCCTATTGCACCCAGTCTCTGGTAGCTTCTAATCTACTTTCTGTCTTTATGAATTTGCCTTGAATTATTCAACTTTAAAACAACTCTGTGTGTGTGTGTGTGTGTGTGTGTGTGTGTGTGTGTGTGTACGCGCACATTAGATACCACTGTGTTACCCAGGCTGGACTTGGACCACTGGGTTCAATCAGTCCTCTCACCTCAGCCTCCCAAGTAGCTGTGACTATAGGCACCCACCGCGTGCTCAGCTTAAAATGACTATATGTTTTAATTTTTCCACTTGAATGAGAAAATTTAATATGGTAAAGGTTTACTATTGTCATTAGGAGAAATATAATACCATGAATAGTGGTGTGTGCATATATACAAATAGTTGTGAAGTATCACAAAGAACCAAGCCACTAATATCAGTAAGTTTACAAGATACCTTATTCAGAAAAGATAATTGAAGCCAGGCATGGTGGATCACACCTGTAATCCCAGCAGTTTGGGAGGCTAAGGTGGGAGGATTGCTGGAGTTCAGGAGTTCAAGACCAGCCTGGGCAACATAGCGAGACCTCGTCTGTACTAAAAAAAAAAAAAATAGCCTAGGCCAGGCACAGTGGCTCACGCCTGTAATCCCAGCACTTTGGGAGACCGAGGCAGGTGGATCACGAGGTCGGGAGTTCAAGACTAGCCTGGCCAAGATGGTGAAACCTTGTCTCTATTAAAAATACAAATATTAGCTGGGTGCAGTGGCAGGCGCCTGTAATCCCAGCTACTCGGGAGGTTGAGGCAGGAGAATCACCTGAACCCAGGGGGCGGAGGTTGCAGTGAGCCTAGATCGCGCCACTACACTCCAGCCTGGGTGACAGAGTGAGACTCCATCTCAAAAAAAAAAAAAAAATTAGCCGAACGTACTGGGGTGCGCCTGTATCCCCAGTTACTTGGGAGGCTGAGGTGGGAGGATTTAGCTTAAGCCTGTGAGATGGAGGTTGCAGTGAGCTAGGATCATGCCACTACATTCCAGCCTGGGTGACAGAGTGAGACTCGGTCTCAAAAAAAAAAAAAAAAAAAAAAAAAAAAAAAAAAGGAAAGGTAATTGAAACCTTTCAGATAGAAAAGCTATTCTCTAAAGAGGTGATATATGGGGAAATATGAAAATAGGTAGATAATTATGAAATCAGTTGGGGAAATCTGGAGAATAATTTTCTGTACATTATTTTAGATAAAATTGTACTTTAATTATCTCCAAAAAAAAATTGATCTGTTTTGTTAATATTTCTTCAGATTGTCTTTCTTGGGTTTCACAATTCTATAACTGGAGAGGTTTCCCTTTATAAAGCTCTACATACATTGCTATCACATTTTTACCTTAAACTTATTCCCTCATATCCTATCTTCACCAGAAATAGTGAATACTTTCACTAAAGTATACAAATTTTTCCTATCTATGATTCAGGAATCAGAGGATTTTTACAGTTAATAGGCTCATTTAACATTTGTTAAATTGTATTCTGTTGTGCCTTTTTTTAAACTGAAGAAGTGTGATGTGTTGATAACTTTAAAAAAATGTAATATTTTATTGCCTCTTTAATTTACTTATTATAATAGAGACAGTCTCAAATTCCTGGCCTCAAGTGATTCTGTCACCTAGGCTTCCCAAAGTGCTAGGATTACAAGCAAGAGCCACTGAGCCAGCTTATAATAAGTCTTATTCCAGTCTAAAATGAGAGGATTCTGTCTTGTCTTCCCCAGTTCTGTATTTGTGTGTTCCTTCTCTGCCAGTGAGGTACTCTGGCTCCCCAAGAGCATTTTATATGTTTACTCATTTGCTTAATGCTGCAACAAAGACAAAATCATACAAAAATGCTGCTCCAATGTCATTACAAACAATAGACTTTTAAAGTAGAGCTCAAGAAATTTTTGCATTTCTCTTTATTTTCCAGTGATAGGTATATACTTCAAACACTGTATTCAGAAATTATTTGGATTCGTTATTTTCCTTGTTCTACATGGCTGTATTATTTATTCAAAAATCCTTATATTTATTTGTTTCTTCAGGTATTCACCTTTAGGTTTTCCCCATTTTTTTTTTTTTTTTTTTAAGATGGAGCTTCACTCTTGTCGCCCAGGCTGGACTGCAATGGCGCAATATCAGCTCACTGCAACCTCCGCCTCCCAGGTTCAAGTGATTCTCTTGCCTCAGCCTCTCAAGTAGCTGGGATTACAGGCACATGCCACCATGCCCAGCTAATTTTTATATTTTTTAGTAGAGACACAGTTTCACCATGTTGGCTAGGCTGGTCTCGAACTCCCAACCTGAAGTGATTGGCCCACCTCAACCTCCCAAAGTGCTGGGAATACAGGCATGAGCCACTGCACCCAGCCTTCTCCTCTCCTCTGTCCTCTGTCCTCTCTCCTCTCCTCCTCTCCTCCTCTCCTCCTCTCCTTCTCTCTTCCTCTCCTCCCCTCTCCTTCCTTCCTTCTTTCCTTCCTTCCTTCCTTCCTTCCCTCCTTCTTTCTTTCCTTCTTTCCTTCTTTCCTTCCTTCCTTCCTTCCTTCCTTCCTTCCTTCCTTCCTTCCTTCCTTCCTTCCTTCCTTCCTTCCTTCTTTCTTTTCTTTTCTGTTTTCTTTTCTTTAATTTTCTTTTCTTTTCTTTTCTTTTCTTTTCTTTTCTTTTCTTTTCTTTCTTTTCTGAGATAGGGTCTCACTTCGTTGCCCAGGCTGGAGTGCAACGGAGCTTACTGCTGCCCTCACTTAGTGGGCTCAGCTGATCCTCCTATCTCAGACTCCCAAGTAACTGAGACTACAGGCACATGCCACCACACTCAGGTTGTTTTTGTAGGGACAAGGTTTCACCATATTGCCCAGGCTGGTCTTGAACTCCTTGGCTCAAGCAATCCGCCCACCTCAGCCTTGCAAAGTGCTTAGGATTACAAGTATCAGCCACTGCATCTGACGTCCCTGTTCTTTTAAATTAAAAAAAAAATTAATTATATCATTTACTCTTAAATGTTCTTAAATAAAAACTGTACAAAAATATATAATCAATGAACTGTCATTCCCTCTTCTGTCCCTCTTTCACTCACCTGCTTTAGATAACTAGTTTTTTTCATTTCTGGTTGTCATTCCTCTAGAGGGTTTGTTTGTTTTGCTTCTTGGTTTTCATTCTGTGTGTGTGCGAAAATATGTATATCTTCATATGTAATTATATATTCTTCTTATGTCTTTCAGAAAAGACAGCTACTCTATGTACTTTTTTATAGTTTTGATTTATTTGATTTTTGGCTAATATATCCTGGATATATTTTTATCAGTTCATAGAGATCTTCTTTTTTTTTTTTTTTTACAGCTACATAATTTGTGATGTACAGTGTGTGGGTGTCCGTAGTTTAAACTACTAATGTAAAAGCATTTATGTGTTTTTCCTGTGTTTTGCAATTACAAATAATGCTGCAATTCATCACTTTGTACATACATATTTTTATACATTTAGAGTTGTATAGTCAGGGTAAATTCCAGAAATTGAATTGTTAAATCGAAGGATAAACACCTTTGTAGTTTTGTTTGACATTGCCAAATTCTTCCCTATAGAGATTATAGTATTTTATATCCTGCCAGCAATGGTTAAGTTCCTATTTCCTCACAGCTGCACCAACAGAGTAATTGTCAAACTTTGGAGTTTTTACTGGTCTAAAGGTGAGAAATGGTATCTTAGTGTAGTTTTAATTTGCATTTGCCTCATGAAAGTGAAGCTGAATGTATTTTCATATGTTTAAGAGCCATTTCATATTATTTTTCTGAATCATCTGTTTAATTTTTTTGCCTGTTTTTCTGTTGGGATTTTAGAGTTTTTAATTGGTTATCTAAGAGTTCTTTATATATTAGGAATATTAGCCTATTACCTGTAGTTTATGTTGCAAGTATTTCCTCCTTGCTTATCATTTGTCTTTGGACTTTACTTACGATGTTTTTTGCCATGCAGAAGTTTTTCATTTTTATGTAACAGATTTGTCAATATTTTCTTTTAATGAATCTGGAGTTTGAGTCATTTATATAAAGTCTTTCTCAATACCTAAGTTATAAAGAAATTAATATATGTTTTCTTTCACTCTTGGTATCATTTCATACTTTACATTTAGAACTTAGGTCTACTTGGGGTGTATGCATATGTATAGTATGCAAAATTGATCCAGATATATCATTTTCCAAATAGCTATCTAGTTATCCCAACATTATTTATTTAAAAGTCCATTTTTCCTCTAGTCTTCTGAGATAAGCCCTTTACTGCATACTAAATTTCTAAATCTATACTTGTCAGTTTTTAAAATCTTATTCTTCCTCACTGGTCTTCTGTCTATTCAGGAGGAGGAGTCAGGAAGCCATAATACCTCCCTCTCTCCAAAAGTATAAAGTGGATGCTGCTTATATCTGGAAAAACCTTCACTCTGGTTAGCATCACTGGCAACTGTATTTCCATGAGGATTCTAAGGCCCCAGGATTCTGTACAGGATGTGGTGTTGTTTACTTTCTATTTTCATGAAAATTGCATAGTTTTGTCTTCTTCTTTTTATCTTTCCAACTTGGGAGATTTATGGGGAAGAAAAAGACAATATTGGCCATTGTTGAACATCGTTTATGTGGGTGAGATCCATTGGATTTAACAACTAAAACATTACAATCTGTGTGTTTATGCGACTGACTGGTATAAATTAGCTAAAATAAAATCCTTAAATACATTCATGGTTGTTAACACCACTTCCTCTTCAACATTTTTGAAATGTGTACCATAAATCCTAATTGTCTCAGTTGATTATAAGCAGGCTTATATTCTAAAGCAAAATTATTATTTTGTTGCAACTAGAAAACTATTCTTACATCTTATACAAAAGTTTAGAATGTTTATATGGAAAATGAAATAGTAATGCCTAACATAAACTTTATACAAAAGTTTAGAATGTTTATATGGAAAATGAAATAATAATGCCTAATATAACAATATGTACACAAAGGAAAAAAGAAGCAAAATGTTTCTGGGATGAAAATGAGGTGAAGAATTTTCAAGTCACGCTAAAGTTTGACAACATGGTTGTATTCTTGAGCGGCTCCCAAGAGAACTATTCTAAGAGTTGTGGAACAATATTACATACAGTTAGGATTAGTTGTTTTATAAAGGAATTTGTTGATATGATTAAAAATTATATATCCATGAGAAGTGGCCATTAGAGGGAAAAACAACATGCTATCCAAATCTGAAAGGCCATTAGCTTGAGCATCTCTAGTGTTTGGTCTTCATTATATAAATATATCAGATTATTTACTAAGAATACGTAAACTATTTCTGCTAGTTTGACCAATATACTGAGTATTCCTGAGCAGAAAGAGTTCATATTTATTGACTGACCAGGCCTCTGAAAACTTCAGCAGGATGGGACAATTATTATTTTTTGTCTAATTGGTGAAATCATCCCAATAAATAACTGTTGTACCTGATCTCTTATTTTTAAAATTGAGATATTTATATTTAAACTCATTTTAAAAACATTGCCTCTCTGGGTTCACTTTTAAAAGTATTTGAGGTAGTACCTTCTAGAAAGAATTAATTATTTATGTCCTGTATAGCTACCAATTATTTTCTATGTTAATGTATATCACCCTTGCATGCATTTTTTTTTTTATTTGAAATGGTTCTTTGGGAGAACAAAAGTATTGCAAGGAGCTCCAGTGACCCAAATGAATTATAAAACATTAACCAGTAAGTCAGCAGTTCTGAACATCAACCTTGACAGCTTATGAGTGAAGATAGTAAGGGAGGGCCAGATTTAAAGGATCAATATATTTGACCTGACACAATCAAGGGATGAGGCATATTGAGGTGCAGTTTAGAACCATGAGTACTATTCTTAGAAAAGCAGGCCTAGACACACTTATAATCTGAAACCTAAGATAAAGAAAAAATTATGAAAGCAGACAGAGAAATGTTTGCTTTACATACCAAAGAACAATAATTTGAAGACCAACATTTTTTCGTCAGGAAACGTAGAGGCCAGAAGACAGTATAAATCATCTTAAAACCTGAAACAATAAATCAGTCATTCCAGAATTCTGTGTCCAGTGGAAGTATCCTTCAGAAATGATGGCAAAATTAAGACAATTTTACAAATGGGAAACTAAGAGAAATTTGTCTCCAGCAGACCTATACTACAAGAAATGATAATGGAAGTTCTTCAAGTGAACAGGAAATGATACTAAGAGAAAACTTGGATCTTCAGGAGCAAATGAAGAACATCAGAAATGGTAAATATCTGGATAAAAATAAAAGACTATTTTTATCCTCTTAAGTCCTTTAAAATGACCTTTGGGTATTTAAAACAAAATTATAACATTGGAGTTTTGGAGTTTTCAGTGTATGTAGATTAATGCATATTTACATTGTTAATATACAATAAAAGTAATTTATACGACTACTATAAAATACATAAAACTATAACAATGTATGGTATGTGGCAAGGGGGCAGGTGATTAAAGGGACCTATATGCTTACAAGGTGTATATATTTTACATGAAGAGAAGAGATATAGTGTTCTGCTTGAACTCTGAAAGATTAGAGATGTATATTGTGATCCTTACAGAAATCGCTAAAAATAAAATACAAAGAGGTACAGTTCATGAGCCAATAGAATTGTTAAAATGCCATACTAAGGAGTATTTAAATTATCTTTCTTAAAAGTAGAAAAGAGGTAGCTCACGCCTGTCATTCCAGCACTTTGGGAGGCCAAGGCGGGTGGATCACTTGAGGTCAGGAGTTTGAGACCAGCCTGGACAACACAGTAAAACCCCATCTCTAGTGAATATACAAAAATTAGCCAGGCATGGTGGTGCATGCCTGTAATCCCAGCTACTCGGGAGGCTGAGGCAGGAGAATCACTTGAACCCGGGAGGCAGAGGTTGCAGTGAGCTGAGGTCACACCACTGCACGCCAGCCTGGGTGACAGAGCAAGACTCAATTTCAAAAAAAAAAAAAAAAGAGGAAAGAAAGAACAACAGGAACTACTGCAACAGCACATAGAGATAATAGAGCCAAGTAATAAAATTATTAAATGAAATTCAGTGATAACAATAATCACATTAA
This sequence comes from Macaca mulatta, assembly GCF_049350105.2. Classification (NCBI taxonomy): domain Eukaryota; kingdom Metazoa; phylum Chordata; class Mammalia; order Primates; family Cercopithecidae; genus Macaca; species Macaca mulatta. Next base: position 64,507,754 of record NC_133417.1, on the reverse strand, counting down.
ATATTAAACATCTAAATACTAAACTGTAAAGGTAGATTGTTAGAGCAGATATAAATGAAAGAACAAACTATACTTCCTACAAAAGATTTATCTTAGGCCTAAAAATACAAATATGTTGGAAGTAAATGAATAGACAAAACTATACCAGGTAAACAGCATAAAAAGAGGAAGCACCTATATTAACATCAGATGAAATTGCTTTTAAGATTGAGAGTATTATCGGAGGTAAAGAGTGATATTTCATCATGATAAAAGGCACAATTTGAGAAAACATAATCACAGATGCCTGTGTAACAGCAACTTAAACATACATGAAGCAGAAATTGAGATCATGGTAGAAGATTTTAACACCGCCTTCTCAGTAATTGATAGAACAACTAAAAAAAAAAATCTGTAAAGACATAGAAGATTTGAACCGATTTGATCTAATGGATACATTTGGAATACTATACCTAAATAACTGCTAAATACGTATTTTTTGGGGGTTCACATGGTATATTCTCAAAGAGAGACCATATGATAGACAATAAAACAAAACAACAAATTTAAAAGGAATGAAATTATGCAGTTTGTTCTCTTACCACAACAGAATTAAAAATCAATGACAAGATAGGAAAATACCAAATATTTTGAAACTTAACACCCCCACCAAATAAAAAATAGGACAAAGAAGAAAGCAAAAAGGAAATTAGAAAATACTTTGAAGGGAGTGATAATGAGAATACAACAGATCAAAATTTGAGGAATGTAGATAAAGCAGTGCTTAAAGGGTGACATAGCTTCAATTTCTTTTTTTTTTTTTCTTTTTTTTATTTGAGACGGAGTCTCTTGCTCTGTTGCCCAGATTGGAATGAAGTGGCATGATCTCAGCTCATTGCAACCTCCGCCTCCCAGGTTCAAGCAATTCTCCTGCCTCAGCCTCCCGAGTAGCCTGAATCACAGGCATGCACCACCACGCCCAGCTAATTTTTGCATTTTTTTTTTTTTTTTTGTTTTTGAGGCGGAGTCTTGCTCTGTCGCCCAGGCTGGAGTGCAGTGGCCGGATCTCAGCTCACTGCAAGCTCCGCCTCCCGGGTTCCCGCCATTCTCCTGCCTCAGCCTCCCGTGTAGCTGGGACTACAGGCGCCGCCACCACGCCCGGCTAATTTTTTGTATTTTTAGTAGAGACGGGGTTTCACTGTGTTAGCCAGGATGGTCTCGATCTCCTGTCCTCGTGATCCGCCCGTCTCGGCCTCCCAAAGTGCTGGGATTACAGGCTTGAGCCACCGCGCCCGGCCTAATTTTTGCATTTTTAGTAGAGATGGGGTTTCGCCATGTTGGACAGGCTGGTCTCAAATTCCTGACCTCAAGTGATCAGCCTGCCTCGGCCTCCCTAAATGCTGGGAATACAGGTGTGAGCCCATTTCAATTTCTTAAATTAGAAAACAAAGCTCTAAAATTAATGACCTGAGATTTTAAGAAGCTAGACTAGGAAAAGCAAATTGAACCTAAACTAAGTAGAAGGAAGAAGGAATAAAGATAAGAACAGAAACCCATCACCCAAAAAACAGATGAGAGAAAACTGACAAAACCAGTATCTGATTATTTGAAAAGAAAAACAAAATAAACATGTACCTACCTAAATGATTGAGATAAAAGAGAAAGCAATAGACAAAATTAAACATGCATTCATTATATAAACTCAGTAAACTTGGAATAATAGCGAACTTCTTAACCTGAAAAGGGGTATATACTGGAAAACCCCCAATTAACATCATACATAGCAGTGAAAGATGGAATATATTACCCCAAGGATTAGAAACATGGAAAGAATGGGCCGGGCGCGGTGGCTCACGCCTGTAATCCTAGCAGTTTGGGAGGCCGAGGCAGGCAGATCACGAAGTCAGGAGATCAAGACCATGGTGAAACCCTCTGTACTAAAAATACAAAATTTTAGCCAGGCGCTGTGGCGGGCGCCTGTCGTCCCAGCTACTCGGAAGGCTGAGGCAGGAGAATGGCGTGAACCCGGGAGGCGGAGCTTGCAGTGCGCCTATATCGCGCCACTGCACTCCAGCCTGGGCGACAGAGACTCCGTCTCCAAAAAAAAAATAAAATAAAATAAAAAAAAAACATGGAAAGAATGACCTAATGACCTCTTTCACCATTTATATTTAACATTGTAACAAATGCTGTAGACATTGCATTAGGGCAAAAGAATAACAGCAATAATGTGTATAAAGATCCTAAAGGACAAAGTAAACAGTCCCTCTGCAAAAGCAACTACTAGAACAAATGAATGAATTAACAATGTTAAAGAATATAAGGTTAATATAAAGTGAGTTGAATATTTTATATACTAGTAGCAAACAATTGGTATTTTTTTAAAACTTCATCAAAAGAATAATAGGAATAAATATAACAAAATACATCTACAGTCTCTACCCAGAATACTATAAAACACTGATGAGAGAATTTTTAAATGACTGAATTTAATAGATATACCATGTTCATGAATTACAGCACTCAAGATTGTTGACATGTTGCTTCTAATGAAATTGATTAATAAAACTAATATAATTTCAATTAAAATTTTAGTAGACCATTTTGAGAGAATATGAAAAGCTGATGGTAAAATCAATGTGAAAATGCACAAAAGCAAACAAGCAATGATAGACAATCCTACTTTTAAAATGATAAAATTGGAGAACCTATCCAGATTTCAAGACTTCACGTTATAATCATAACTATTTGTTATTGACAAAATGAAAGGCCCGTGGAACAATGGAACAGAATCCAATCTTAAAATAGGCCTGGCACACACATATATAATTAACTGATTTTCACCAAGGATGCCGAGATAATTTAGTGAGGGAATAGAGTCTTTTATTTATTTATTTTTGAAACAGTCACACTCTGTCACCCAGGCTGCAATGCAGTGGCACAGTCTTACATCACTGCAACTTCCGCCTCCTGGGTTCAAGCAATTCTCGTGCCTCAGACTCCTGAGTAGCTTGGATTACAGGCAGGTGCCACTATGCCTGGCTAATTTTTGCATTTTTAATAGAGATGAGGTTTCACCGTGTTGGCCAGGCTGGTCTCAAACTCCTGGCCTCAAGTGATCCACCTGGCTTGGCCTTCCAAAGTGCTGGGATTATGGGTGTTAGCCACCATGCCTGGCTGGAGAGTCCTTTCAATAAAATGTTGATATAATTGACTGCCAAAATGGGGGAGAAATTATTATTAATTCCATCTTATATTGAAGAAAAAAAACTCAAAATGAACTATAAACTTAAACCTAAAGCCTCACACTGTAAATCGCTGAGAAGAAAAAAAAAAAAAGACCAGGAGAAAAATCTTTGCAATCTAGAAATGGGAAAATTTTTCTTAGTTTTATTTTTAATTTTTTTATTATACTTTAAGTTATGGGATACATGTACAGAACGTGCAGATTTGTTATATAAGTATATATGTGCCATGGTGGTTTGCTGTACTCATCAACCCGTCATCTAGGTTTTAAGCCCCACGTGCATTAGGTATTTCTCCTAATGCTATCCCTCCCCTTGCCCCCCAACCCCCACCAGGCCCCAGTGTGTGATGTTCCCCTCTCTGTGTCCATGTGTGTTTTGTTTTGTTTTGTTTGCAGATGGAGTCTTTGCTCTGTTGCCCAGGCTGGAGTGCAGTGGCCTGATCTTGGCTCACTGCAACCTCCGCCTCCCGAATTCAAGCAATTCTCCTGCCTCTGCCTCCCAAGTAGCTGGGATTACAGGCATGCGCCACCACACCCGGCTAATTTTTGCATTTTAGTAGAGACGGGGTTTTGCTGTGTTGGCCAGGCTGGTCTCGAACTCCTGACATCAAGTAATCCACCCACTTTGGCCTCCTAAATGCTAGGATTACCACATCTGGCCTGTTCTTAGTATTTTAAAAGTATGAATCAGCTGGGTATGGTGGCGCATGCCTGTAATCCCAGCACTTTGGAGGCTGAGGTCGGTGGATCACTTGAGCCCAGGAGTTTGAAACCAGCCTGGGCAACATGGTGAAACCCCATCTTTACAAAAAATACAAAAATTTAGCTAGGCGTGGTGGCATGCCTTTGTAGTCCCAGCTACTTGGAAGGCTGAGGTTGGAAGATCCCCTGAGCCAGTGAGGCAGAGATTGCAGTGAGCCAAGATTGTGCCATTGCACTCTAGCCTGGGCAACAGAGCGAGACACTGTCTCAAAAAAAAAAAAAAAAAAAAAAAAAAGTGAATCATAAAAGAAAATATAATAAATTGGCCTTTTTTTAAAGATCAAAATTTAAATTTTTTGCTCTTTGGAAACACACTTAATAAAATGAAAATGCAGTGAATGCATGGAGGAACAATATTGTAAATATATATCAAAGGACTGGGACTTGCTTGCAGGATATTAACAGAACTTTTACAACTCACTAACAAGAAGAAAGTGACCCATTTAACAAATGAACAAAAGTTTTGCCTAGGTACATCATAAAAAGATACGTGAATGTGAAAATAAACACATGAAATTATGCCCAACATCATTAGTCAACAGGGAAATGCAAATTAAAACCAAAAACACCCATTTCACACACATTACAATTGTTAAAACTAAAAAAGATGTCCATATGGAATGCTGTTTAGGACGTACACCAACTAGAATTTGCAAACACTGATGGTGGACATGTAAAATGGTAATCCACCTTAGAAAACGGTTTGACAGTTTCTTAAAAGTTAGTAACAGGCAGCTGGGTGTGGTGGCTCACGCCTGTAATCCCAGCATTTTGGGAGGCCAAGGCAAGCAGATCATGAGGTCAGGAGTTCGAGACCAGCCTGGCCAACATAGTGAAACCCCGTCTCTACCAAAGATACAAAAAATAGCCGATGTGGTGGCATGTGCCTGTAATACTAGCTGCTCGGGAAGCTGAGGCAGGAGAATTGCTTGAACCCGGGAGGCAGAGGTTGCAGTGAGCCGAGACCACACCATTGCATTCCAGCCTGGGTGACAGAGTGTGACTCCATCTCAAAAAAGAAAAAACACACACACATGCTGGCAACAGGCCGTGCATGGTGGCTCACACCTGTAATCCCAGCACTTTGGGAGGCCAAGGCGGGAGGATCACCTGAGGTCAGGAGTTCGAGACCAGCCTGACCAACATAGTGAAACCACATCTCTACTAAAAACACAAAAAATTAGCTGGGCGTAGTGGCACACGCCTATATTCCCAGCTACTCAGGAGGCTGAGGCAGGAGAATTACTTGAGCCCAGGAGGTGGAGGTTGCAGTGAGCTGAGATCATGCCGCTGTACTCCAGCCTGGCTGACAGAGTGAGACTCTGTCTCAAAAAAAAAAAAAAAAGAAAATTAGATAAATTAGACTTTGGCAATATTAAAACTTTTGTGCTTCTAGGGACACCACCAAAAAGGTAAAAGACCACCAATAGAATGGGAGAAATATTTCAAATTATATATTTGATAAGAAACTTGTATCTTGAATATATAAAGACCACTTACAATTCAATAAAAAGCTTATTTTAAAAAATAGACAAAAAATCAAAATAGACATTTATCTAAAGAAGTTATATAAATGGTTTATAAGCACATGAAATGATGTTCAACATCATTAGCCATCAGGGAAATGAAAATCAAAATGACAATAAGATACTAATTCACAACCACTAGGATGGCTGTTTAAAAAACAAAAGTAAGGGCTAGGCGCAGTGGCTCACTCCTATAATCCCAGCACTTTGGGAGGTTGAGGCAGGTGGATCATGTGAGGTCAGGAGTTCAAAGCCAGCCTGGCCAACATGGTGAAACCCCATGTCTACTAAAAATACCCCCCCAAAAAAAATTAGCCAGGCATGGTGGTGGGCACCTGTAATCTTAGCTACTCGGGAGGCTGAGGTAGGAGACTCACTTGAGCCCACGAGACAGAGGTTGCAGTGAGCAGAGATCACGCCATTGCACTCCAGCCTAGGCGACAGCAAGACTTCATCTCAAAAAGGAAACAAAACAAAACAAACAAAAGTAAGAAACAAGAATCAGTGAGAATGTGGAAATATTGGAACCTCTCATATGGTGCTGGTAGGTATGTAAAGTGGTTCAGCCACGGTGTGGAAAACAGTTTGGCAGTACATGAAAGAGTTAAACATAGAAATACCATATAACCAAAAAATTCTCCACTTAGGTATATACCTTAAATAATTAAAAACAGATATCATGCATGAATGTTTATAGTAGTACCATTATACAATTGCCAAAAGGTGGAAAGAACTAAATGTCCATCAACAGATCAATAAGCAAATTGTGGTGTAATCTATCCAATGGAATATTATTTTTGGCCAACAAAAAGGAATAGTGGTACATATGCTACAGTGCAAATGAGCCTTGATATCATGCCAAGTGAAAGCAACCAAATACACAAGGCCACATGTTGTATGATTCCATTTGTATGCAATATCCAGAATAGGTAAATCCAGAGAGAGACAGCAGATTGGTGGTTGCCAGTGGCCAGGGAATACCTGTTTCATGGGCCTGGGTTATTTTGGGTGGGGGATGGTCAGGGAGTAATGAAAATCTTTTGCAATTAGATAAGATTGTTGGCCAGGCACGATGGCTTACTCCTGTAGTCCTAGCAGTTTGGGAGGTGGAGACAGGAGTACCGCTTGAGCCCAAGAGTTCAAGACCAACCTTAGCAGTATACTGAGACCTTGTCTCAATTAATTAAAAAAAAAAAGACGATGGTTTTACAACATTGTGAATGTACTAAATGCCACTGAATTGTTGCCTTTAAAATGGTTAATTTTATATTATGGGAATTTACACAATAAAACACATATACAAACATATACTCACACATTGAGATATCACTACACATGAAATAGATGGAATAAAACTTTTAAAACGGACTGCACTGGGTTTTGACATGGTTGTAGAGGAATTAGAACCCTATGTGTGGGAATATAAAATTGTAAAACTGCGTAGGAAAACAGTTTGGCTTTAAAAAGCTTAAAAAGCTGAACAAAAACCAACCACATGATTCATTCACTCTTCTTGGGAATTTGCCCAAGAGAAAAAGAGGATATGGCCATACAGACCCTTGAACTAGAATATACCTAACAGCTTTATTTGTAACAGCCCCCAAATTGGAAACATCTGAAATGTCCATCAACAGGTTAATGAATAGAGAAACTGTAGTATATCCATACAATGGAATACTACTACTCAGCCATATAGAAAGATGAACTATTCACATATTACAATATGGCTGAAGCTGAAAGTAATTTTTCTAAGTGAATTAACCCACACAAAAAGGGAATATATACTATATGATTTCATTTATGTAAAACTCTAAACAAAATAGACAAACCTCTAGTGGCAAGAAATAGATTGTTAGTTGCCTGGGGATAGGAAGAAGGGGAGTAGGGAGGGAGAAAGGATTACAAAAGGGATGAAAAAACTTTTTGGAGTGATGAATATATTCACTATCTTGATTATGGTACTGTTTCACAAGTATATTCATAAGTCAAAAATTATCAAATTGTATACTGTACATATGTGTATTTTGTATATCAATTATATTTTAATAATGCTATTTTAAAAATAAATATTGGTGGCCAGGCTCGGTGGCTCACGCCTGTAATCCTAGCACTTTGGGAGGCCGAGGCGGGTGGATCTCTTAAGGTCAGGAATTCGAGACCAGCCTGACCAACATGGTAAAACCCTATGCCTACTACAAATATAAAAATTAGCTGGGTGTGGAGGTGCACGACTGTAATCCCAGCTACTCAGGAGGCTGAGGCAGGGGAATTGTTTGAACAGGGAAGGTGGAGGTTGCAGTGAGCTGAAATTGTGCCAGCCTGGGCAACAGAGTGAGACTCTGTCTCAATATATAGGGGAGGATGTGGAGTAATTGGAGCCCTTGTACACTGCTTATGGGAGAGAAAAATGTGTAGTTGCGTTTCACAGTTTGGCAGTTCCTTAAAAAGTTAAACATAGAGTTACCATTAAATCTATCACTTCTACAACTAGGTATATGCTCAAGAGAAATGAAAACATATGTCCACAGAAGAAGTCACAGATTAATGTTCCTGCAGCATCATAATGGCCAAAAGATGGAAACAACCCAAATTCTATTAAATGAAGAAAGAATAAACAAAATGTTATATATCTATACAGTGGAATATTATTTATCCATAAAAAGGAATGAAGTACTGATTCATGGTACAAGGTTGTTGACTCTCCAAAACATTATGCTAACTGAAATAAGCCAAAAATGAAAGGACAGATGTATAATTTCACTTATTTGTGATATATATGATACCTCATAGAGGCAAATTAATAGAGACAAAATAGAATAGAGCTTAGAGCTTACCAAATACTATGGAGAGAAAGGAATGGGGAGTTACTGTTTAATGGATATAGAGTTTCTGTTTGGCATGATGAAAAAGTTCTGGAAATGGAATATGATGATGTGGTTGCACAAAATTATGAATGTGCTTAATTCCACTGAATTGTACACTTCAAAATGGTTAAAATAGTAAATTGATGTTATATTTATTTTACCTCAGTGAAAAAGTGATGCATGAAATTATGATACTGTAATGAATAGAGGACTTCCAGTTATGGTAAATGGAAATAGTTGATGACTCCTCTTTACAAAAAAATAAGTATAAAAATGGATAAATTTGTCAGAAACAACAACTTCTGTGCACTGGAAATCAACCCAAAGCGGGCAACACATTGAGAAACATTAATTCTTGAAAAACTGTTGCAGTTTTGGGTATGAATAGTGAGAGTCTGTGGCCTTCTTGTCTGGAGTTCTTCCTATACCCCTCCTCCAGGGAACTTAGTGGACAAGAGTGGTAGTTTTACCTGCTTTTGACTGGTCATGGATACTATGACATTTGATGTCAGAGGAATACTCAGAAGTGGAGAGTAAAAATTTGTGTCTTTGCCAGCTAAAATTATCAAATTAGGTTTAAAATGGTGGGGGAAACCCCCAGTTTTGTTAACTAAAAGTTAGTTCCACTTGGGAGACCTGGAAATGAGATATCTGTATAGGGGTTCTCCACACATCCCTTGCTAACTAGCAAACTACACATGTTCAAAGAATACCCAAGAGCATCTGACAAAAAGTAAAAAGACAAAGGACACTAAAGATTTGGCTCAAACTTTTAGTAGGTTCTGCAACCCACACACAGATAATTGGCAAGTGGTAGAAATCTTATTGGCTCAAGGTATTTGAGCACAACCCTGAGGCTGATTGAGCCACACCCATTGGCTGACCACTGAGTAGTGTTGAAACAGGCAACTTCTAGGAAGCCAGATTACAAAATAATAGTAGGAATAAAGAAACGGAACAGAAACATTCACGGAATAAATTATACAACTTCTCTACAATCTCTTCCAGAAAATAGAAACAAAGGGAATGCTTCCTTACACATTCTGTCAAGCTGGGATTATTTCAGTACCCAAACTAGACAAAAGACATTACAAGAAAGGGAAAGCACAGATCAAAATCTCTCATGAATGTAGATGCAAAAATCTTCAGCTGAGGCCAGCCACGATGGCTAATTCCTGTAACCCCAGCACTTTGGGAGGTCGAGGCGGGAGGATTGCTTGATCTCAGGAGTTCAAGACCAGCCTAGGCAACATAGGGAGACCCCATCTGTTCAATACAAATAAAATTTACCTGGGTTCAGTGGCTCATGCCTGTAATCAGACCACTTTGGGAGGCCAAAGCAGGTGGATTGCCTGAGCTTAGGCATTCAATACCAGCCTGGGCAACATGGTAAAACCCTATCTCTACTGAAATGCAAAGAATTATCCAGACTTCGGTGGAGCATGCCTATAGTCCCAGCTACTTGGGAGGCTGAGGCACAAGAATCGCTTGAACCTGGGAGGCAGAGGTTGCAGTGAGCTGAGATCGTGCCACTGCACTCCATCCTGGGCAACAGAGCAAGACTCTGTCTCCAAAAAAGTATAAATAAATAAAAATAAAATTTAGCTGGACATGGTGGTACATGCCTGTGGTTCTACATACTCGTGAGGCCTAGGTGAAAGGATCTCTCAAACTCAGGAGATCAAGGTTGCATTGAACCATGATTGTGCCACTGCATCCCAGTCTGGGTGACAGAGCAAGACCCAGTCGCAAAAAAAAAAAATTTTTTTTCAACTAAATATTAGCAAATCAAATCCCACAATGCACAAAAACAATTTTATACCATGACCAACTGGTATTTATTCCAGTTACGCAAGGTTCGTTTAGCAAAGAGCAACTAATGAAATTCATGACATCAACTGGCTAAAGAAATCATATGATCATATCAATAGATGCATAAAAACAATTTGACAAAGTCCAACACCCATTTATGACAAAAATCTTTTTCAAACTGAGAATAGAAGGGTACTCCCTCAAGTTGATAAAGGACATCAACAGAGAAACTACCTCTAAAGTACTTAATAGTGAGAGAATAGATGCTTTCCCACTAAGATCAGAAACAGCGCAGAGATGTCCACTTTCACCACTCCTATTCGACTTCATACTGAAGTGCCTATTTAATTCAATAAGACAAGAAAAAGAAACAAAATGCCTGCGGATTGGAAAAGAAGAAATGAAACTATCTTTATTTGCAAATTTAAAGAATCAACCAAAAAATCTGGAACTAATAACTACTTGTATCAAAGCTGCAAGATACGAAGTTAATGTACAAAATCCAGTTGCCTTCTTATATTCCAGCAATGAACAATTTGAATTTGACATTAAAAACACAATACCTTTTATATTACCATCAAATCCGAGAAGTACTTAGATATAAATCTGACAAAGTATGTATCAGAACTATATGAGGAAAACTATAAAACTCTGACAAAAGAAATCAAAGATCTAAGTAAATTGTGAGATAGTCCACGTACATGGATAGGAAGAGTCTATTATGTCAAGATTTCAGTTCTTTCCAACTTGATTTATAGATTTAACAGAATCTCAATCAAAGTCATTGCCAATTATTTTGGGGACATCAACAAGCTGATTCTGAAGTTTATACATAAAGACAAAAGATGCATAATAGCCAAGACAATATTGAAGAACAAGGTTAGAGGACTGACACTCTCCAATTCCATGGCTTACTGTAAAGCTACAGTAATCAGCACAGTGTGGTACTGATAAAAGAGAGGACAAATTGATACAGAACACAGAAACAGACCTATGCAAATAATAGTCAATGGATCTTTGACAAAAGAGCAAAGGCAATTTAATGTAGAAAGGATGGTCCTTTCAACAAATGATGCTGGAACTGGACATCTACATGCAAAAAAATTAATCTAAATATAGGCCTTACAGCTTCCAGAAAAATTAGTTAAGCATGGATAGACCTAAATGTAAAACTGCAAAACTATAAAACTCCTGGAGGATAACACTGGAGAAAGTCTAAGTGACCTAGAGTTTGCAGTGAATTTTTAGATACAATACCAAAAGCATATACTCCATAAAAGAAAAACATTGGTAAGTTGTACATGATTACAATTTAAGACTTCTCTGCAAAAGACACCATTAAAAGAATGAAAAAAAGAGCCACAGAGTGGGAGAAATTATTTACAAAATACGTATCTGATGACTTATTCAAACATTCAGAGAAATATTTAAAATTCAAAAATAGGCCGGGCGCGGTGGCCTGTAATCCCAGCACTTTGGGAGGCCGAGACGGGCGGATCACAAGGTCAGGAGATCGAGACCATCCTGGCTAACACGGCGAAACCCCGTCTCTACTAAAAAAAAAAAACACAAAAAATTAGCCGGGCGAGGTGGCGGCGCCTGTGGTCCCAGCTACTCGGGAGGCTGAGGCAGGAGAATGGCGGGAACCCGGGAGGCGGAGCTTGCAGTGAGCTGAGATCCGGCCACTGCACTCCAGCCTGGGCGACAGAGCGAGACTCCGTCTCAAAAAAAAATAAAAAATAAAAAAAAAATAAAATAAAATTCAAAAATAAGGAAACAGACAACCTGATTAAAAAAATGTGCAAAGGATCTAAACATATAAAGAAAAGATACATATGGCCAATAAGCATATGAAAAGATGCTCAGCATCATATGCCATTGGGGAATTGTTAGTTAAAATGAGAGTGTTACATCCAGACAATGGAATATTATTCAGTACTAAAAAGAAATGACCCTATTAAGAAATGAAAAGACATGGAGAAACCTTAAACACATATTGCCAAGTGAAAGAATCCAATCTGAAAAGATTACATACTGTTTAATTCCAACTATATGACATTCTGCAAAAGGTAAATCTGTGGAGACAGTAAAAAGAGCAGTGGTCGTCAAGGGGTTCAGGGTGAGGTAGGGAGAGAGGGATAAATGGGTGTAACACATAATTTTTAGAATCATGAAACTATCCTGTATGATACTATATTGGTGAATACATGTCATTATGCATCTGTCAGAACTCATACAAAGCAACAGAAAGCATACCCCCGATGTAATCTGTAACTTGAGTTAATAATGTATCAGTATTGGCTCATCAGTTGTGACCAGTGTACCACAGTAATTCAAGATACTAATAACTGGGGAAGAGATTTGAGGGGTTATATGGGAACTCTCTGTACTTGCAACTTATTTTTCTGTAAAACTAAAGTTGCTTTAAAAAACATATTAATTTTTAAAAGAATAATCAGAGACATCAGTAGCTACACACCGCATGAGAGACAAATTCTGAAGTTTAAGTCCAGGCAAGTTACTAAAAATAAATAAACAACACTTTCAGGAAAATAAAACAGAATTTAGAGTTGCTACATGCTCTCTAAAAGTCAAAACTACTAGATATTCAAAGATGAGACATGCTCTGGAAATAAAGCAATCAATAGAAATTGAATCTGAGTGGGCCCAGATGTGAGATTTTGCAAAGGACCTCAACACAGCTATTAGAAATACGCTGAAAAATTGTTTTAAACTTACATTCAAAGAACTAATGGAAAACATAATAACAGTGACTCAATGTAAAGGGGGAATCTAAATAGATAAATAGAATCTATAGAAAAGGAACCAAATAGAAATTCTAGAACTTAAAAGTAAGAGAACTGAAATGAAAAATTTACTTGATGGACTTAGCAGCAAATTGAAACACTCAGTAAACTTGAAGATCATTAAAAATTACCCAGTGAGATGAGATCATTAGAAATTATCCAATGCGATGTCAGGTAACCGTTATACATGTAATGGGCATCCTAGTATGAGAGTGAGGGGGGAGAAAAAATAATTGAAGAAATAATTAATGAGCACCTCCGAGTTTTGGTAGAAACTTGAGGTTCAAGAAGCTCATCAAATCCCATAAAAGAAAAACACTAAAGGACCACACCTGGAAACATTATCGTGAAAGTGCTGACAGCTAAAGACAAAAAGAAACTCTTGAAAGAAGCAAGAAAAAAACAACTCATCATGAACAGGGAAACAGCAATATGATTAATAGCTTACTGCTGTTGTCAGAAACAGTGATCTCCAGAAGACAATACAATGGCATATTTAAAGTCCTGGGGGTGGGTTTGTGGAGGCAACTGACAACAAAGAATACTATATACTATAAAATTAACCTTCGGAAATGAAGGCGATATAAAGATGTTTCCAAGAAAATAAAAACTGAGAGATTTGGTTAATAACCAGCCTGTGCCACAAACACTACTTCAGATTTCTTCAGATTGAAAGAATGTGATACCTGATAGTAACTCATATCCAGAGGAAAGAATGAAGAGGACTGGTAAAAGTAAATTTGTGTGTAAAAGACTTTAAAATATTTTTTTCTATTTTCCTAATTTCTTCAAAAAACAAAGTGTTTAAAGCAGTAATTATGGCACTTTTTTGTTGAATGCATAACATATAATTGACATTAATAATGCTAAGGAGGGTGGTGGAAATGAAACATATAGGAGCAAATTTGTTAAAATAAGATTGTTTTAAAGTAGATTGTCATAAATTAGAGACTAATCGTATAATTCCTAAAGTAATGGACTAAAAAGAAGCTATATATACATGTGCGCACACACACATATATACACACACAAACGTGTTTAGCATACTTGTTTAACATAAAAGATCATATAGGAGTAACGGAGAACAAAAAAGGACATAAAGGAAAAAAATAGCAAGATGGGAAATACAAATTCAACTATATCAGTAATTACAGTGAAGGTGAATGGACTTCAGGCAAATGGTAGAGATTTACATCCCTTTATTCCTATGCTACACTATTGTGGCTATATTCCATTTGTTCCTGCAAATTCACTATTCTTAGTCCACTTTGCTTTTTACCCTGGGAGTTAGATTTGTGTGAATTATATAGGTCCATATACTCGCTGCCATTTGGTCAGTTTCCACCAATGAGGAGCCCTTGAAGAATATCAGGGAAAAGGAGGAGTATGCGGACAGTTATTTATTCCCCTGGCTCCCTTCCCATATGGGTACGTCAGGCTCACTATGTCTCTTATTGGCCATGGCCTTTTCTACACTATTCCTTCCTTCTGGCTACAGCAGCTAATTTTGCTCCCCATAAGGACAGTAAGAACTCCACTGATATTAGCCCTGTGTTATTGTACGGTTTCTTATGGTTCCCTTTCACCCTGTTTTATGAATACATAAACCCTTCTTGAATTATCCAAACTTGAAAGTGTGTATGTGTCCTAAGGAAACCTGGGCTGATATATATACCTGTAATTTTTACGTAGGATGTTTTTTTCACATTCCTTTGTATTAGCCATCTTGTCCTTAAGTATTCTTCAAATATCCTTCGCATTTTTCTTTTTCATTCTGAGAAATATTTTAGTCTGTCTTTCACATCTTTCTTCACTTTTTTTTTCTTTTTTTTTGAGATAGACTTTTGCTCTTTTGCCCATGCTGGAGTGAAGTGGCGTGATCTCAGCTCACTGCAACATCCACCCCACCAGGTGCAAGCAATTCTCCTGCCTCAGCCTCCTGAGTAGCTCAGATTATAGGCGCCTGCCACCACACATGGCTAATTTTTGTATTTTTAGTAGAGACAGGGTTTTGCCATGTTGGCCAGCCTGGTCTCAAACTCCTGACCTCAGGTAATCCACCTGCCTCGGCCTTCTTTCTTCACTTTTAATGTGACCGTAGTGCATGTTTAAATTATTTTGTTATTTTCCATTAGCTAATTCCTTACATTGTACTAATAGCCTTTGAATTCATGTTATCATTTTATTTTAATTCCTCTCTTTGACTTTCCTGTTGCATCTTCTTTGAAATAACCAAGCACATGAAACATAAATGTTTGTATTTTCCTCAGAGGAAACTACAGAATATATGCTATTTTACATGTCTTTTTATCTTTTATCTCGGCTCACTATAGCCTCTGCCTCCCAGGCTCAAGCGATTCTCCTCCCTCAGCCTCCCAAGTACAGGCATGCATTGCCTTGCCCAGCTAATTTTTGTATTTTTTTGTGGAGATGGGGTTTCACCATGTTGCCCAGGCTGGTCTTGAACTCCTGAGCTCAAGTGATACACCCATCTCGGCCTCCCAAAGTGCTGGAATTACAGGTGTGAGCCACCATGCCTGGCCTGTAGTTTCTTTTCAAAACATTCTTCTCCTTTTTTTTTTTTTTTTCTTTTTCTTTACTTCATTTTTTTCCTACATACTTAGCAAGTTCTTCTGGCATTTTTTTCAATAGAGAGCATTGAAGAAGAAAACTTAACACTTCCTCGCTTTCATATTACACTGCTAGCAAATTGTGCTCTTAGTGCTAACTTAGAAGGCAGATTTCTACCTTTCCCTGCAATACCTGTTGACATTTATCTTAAATGGATCTGTTAGCCCTTCTTGGGGTTTTTTTTGTCTTGGTTTCTCTGTCTAAATTAGTCAGATCTCAGTTCACAATGCTTTGATAATATGTAATATATTCAAGCCTATCTTTCCATCTTTTGTCTACTACTAACATATATATTTCAACCCTGTGCTCCTGCTTCTTTATGTGTTACATGCTGGGAATTATAAACTCTGTAGATACAACAGAGAAAAGCGGCTATGGTGGAATCTTTGGCAGGCTTCTCGTTCTGGTTTCCTCAGAGTATTACTCCGTGCAGTTGGGATATGGTTGTCTTTTTATTGATCAGTATATTACAACATGTAATGAGAGTTGAGTTCTTTTCCTGCCTGTGTTAGTCCAAGCTGTTCTTGTTGATAGAACATATTTCTGATTGCATTCCCACTATTATAACAGGAAAAAATTCCACTAAGGTTTTGGCTTATTATTTGTTGTTTAAAGCTCCTGTACTCTTTTTTTGGGGTTAACTTCCAAGTCTACTTAATGCTTTTTTATATTCCAGTGAATCTTTTAAATGTGGAAGAATTTGAAGTTATCTAGTAGAATTTCCTATTTGATGAAGATATGGTACAGAGGTTAAATTAGTATTCCATAGGCTCAGCCAAATGTTGTAAGATACAAGTACATTTTCTGATTACTAGTCCATTACCCTTGCCATTGTTTCATGATAAATCTTTTATTATTTGAGTTTGTCAATAATTCCATTAGAAGGAACACTAGTGTAGAAGTCAGCATATCTAGATTTTAGTGACAACTGTGTCAATAATTAGCTAAATTATTTTGAAGTCACTGAACCTTATTTGTAATTACATCATGTATCATATAAGCCAGAAGATCCAGATTTTCTTTAGGATCTTTTTCACTTGTAAAATTCAATTTCAAGTTGTTTTGATTTCTAGGATGCCAAGCAAAGACTATCTCAAGTTTCGTTTAGAGGTACTAAGTAACATAAAACCTGTAAGATATGATTGTTTCCAACTCTTTGATATGTTCTATTAAAAGAATTATAGAATATCTGGGTCAGCTGCATGTATGAGGCTAGGTATACATTTGAACAAATTCCCAAATAGTTTAATAGAAGAAATGTTGTAGAAATGATTTTTTAAAAGAATATTAATATAACGTGTTTATTGAATATTTGTTAGGTAAAATTCTTAAACAGAATTTTTAATAAAAAGGTGGTATAGGAGGTTAATTAAAAAGGACACTTGGAGCCAGGTGTCGTGGCTCACGCCTGTAATCCCAGCACTTTGGGAGGCTGAGGCGGGTGGATCCCTTGAGGTCAGGAGTTGAAGACTAGCCTGGCCAACGTGGTGAAACCCCGTGTCTACCAAAAAGTATAAAAAATTAGCTGAGTATTGTGGCATGTGCCTGTAATCCCAGCTACTTGGAAGGCCGAGGCAGGAGAATCACTTGAACCCGGGAGGCGGAGGTTGCAGTGAGCTGAGATGGCACCCCTGCCCTCCAGCCTGGGCAACAGAGTAAGACTCTGTCTCAAAAAAAAAAAAGAAAAAAAAAAGGACACTTGGGCCAGGCACAGTGGCTCATGCCTGTAATTCCAGCACTTTAGGAGGCCAAGATAGGAAGATTGCTTGAGCCTAGGAGGTTGAGACCAGTCTGGGCTACAGAGTGAGGTTCCATCTCTACAAAAAAATAAGCTAGGCATAGTGGCACACACCTGTACTTCTAACTTCTTGGGAAGCTGAGGCAGGAGGATCACTTGACCCAAGAAGTCAGGACTGTTAGTAAATCGTGTTTGTACCACTCAACAATGCATGAAGCCTTTGGGCAAAAGAACAAGATACTGTCTCAAAAAAAAAAAAAAGAAAAAGACTTCTTGCATGCTCAACATCATTAATTACAGGGAACTGCAAATCAGAACCACAATGAGATACCACTTTATGCCCACCAGAATGGCTGTCATCAAAATGATAGACAGTGGCCAGGTGCGGTGGCTCACACCTGTAATCCCAGCACTTTAGGAGGCCAAGGAGGGTGGATCACCTGAGGTCAGGAGTTTGAGACCAGCCTGGCCAACATGATGAAACCCTGTCTCTATTAAAAATACAAAATTAGCCAGATATTGTGGCATGTACCTATAATCCCAGCTATTTGGGAGGGTGAGGCAGGAGATTCACTTGAACCTGGGAGGTAGAGATTGCAGTGAGCCAAGATCATGCCATTGCACTCCAGCCTGGGCAACAAGAGCAAAATTCCATCTCAAAAAAAAAAAAAAAAAAAGAGAGTAACAAGTGATGGTAAAGATGGAGAGAAATTAGCATCCCTGTACATTGCTGGGCAGAAAGTAAAATTGTATAGCCAGTTTGGAAAGCAGTCTGTCAGTTCCTCAGAAAATTATAGTTATTGTATGACTCAGCAGTTTTACTTCCAGGTATATACCCAAAAGAGTGGAATAAATACATTTTCACACAAAAACATGTACATGAATGTTTATAGCAGTATTATTTATAATAGCTCAAAATTTGAAACAATTTAAATATTCACTAATAGATGAATGGAAAAAGAAAATGTGATCTATTCATATAATGAAATATTATTCAGCAATGAAACAGAATGAGGTATCAATAAATGCTACAATATGGATCAAACCTGAAAACTTATGCTATGTGAAAGGAGCTAGTCACAAAAGACCACGTATTTTATGGCTCCATTTATATAAAATATGTGGAATAGACAAATTCCACATATTTTTCAGGAACTGGGGGAAGAGAAGAGTCAGTAGTGATGGGTAATGGGTGTGGTGTATCTTTTGTGGGTGATGAAAATCTGTAGTGATGGTTGTACAAATTTGTGACTAAAAAACATAAATTATATCTTTTAAAGGTGTAAGTTTTATGGTAAATGAATTATATTTCAATAATGTTTTAAAACCTCAAAAAATGATATATTCCTGCCAATCCTGACATAGTTGACCCCACGAATGTACTCTTGAAAGCATAATAAATGAAAACCTACACTACTGCCAAAGATTACAATTGGCAGAAAAGTGGTTATGAGAATGTACAAGTTTTTTTCACTAACACTAAGGAGAGAGCTGGAATGAGAAAACGCATAAATCACATACTTTTCCTCATAAAATAAAATCAGTTCTGGTCCTTGAAAAAGAGATAAACTTTTTCCCCTACTATTAACTCCCCTTGATTGGAATGAGGTTTGTAATAATCAGAAGGCTCTATAGCCATCCCACTACTCGTTTTTGAGATGGCCATAATACTGTACCAACCCATTTCTGTTTTTTTCTATATTCACAATGTAAGAGTAATGGTAAAATAAGTGCATTACAATTCTTGGATATATGATTTCCCACATAAGTGAGGAAAGAAAGTACCTTGATAACATTTTGTGCTGGGGATTATAATCACAATTTTTTAAAGGAATTTTAAGGCTAGTTAATAAAAGGAATTTTTATCAATTACATTAAAAATACACAAAAAGGATCTTATATTTCTAGATGAGATGGTGTAACTGGACAAAGTTTAACCTGCTACCTGAAATAAAGAATAGGAAAATGTGAAACAAGGGGTTTTTAAGACATTGGGCATTGGGCAACAAAGGACATTGTTTGCTGAGAGACATTAATCAAACAAGGTTGGCCCTCTTACTGTCTCAGCTTACTGCTGTGAGAGACTTTCCAGGCTCTGTCACAGAAAAGGGGAACAGAGGTAGCACTCAGAGACTCATGACTTGAGGAGACATTGATGATAGTCTGTAGAGACCAAGGTTGCTAGATATCACAGAGTGCAGTACTGAAGTGGTGAGAGTCACTACAAGAACTCCAGAGATTTGCAGAAGATCCCTTGTCATGTTTGCAGTAGAGTACTAATCAGTGTATGAATATGAGGGAGCTACCCAAGGTTAGGGAAAGAACCACTGAAAAGGTTTAGAAGAGAGAAGAGTGTACGCAGTTCTCACAGGAATAGGAATAGTACCTTTTGCCACCTACCAGACTAGAAAGCCTCACAATTTGTGGGGCATTGGGTACAGTGTTTTAAAAGATCTTGCATCAATAGTGTGGAATCCTTAGCCCTAAACTTAAATGCTCCCGTGGTTCTGTCTGACAAATCTTAAAAGCAAGACTTGAAAGGATTAAATCGTTTCCAATTTAACTGCAACCCAGAAAAAAAGCCCAGGAATCTTTATAGTAATACAAACATGTTCAGCACCTCACAAGGTAAAATTCACAATATATGACACCCAGTAAAAAAACTAGCAGGCATGGAAACAACCAAAAAAACAAAAAACTAAAATTGTGAAATTGACAGATAAGGATACCAAAACTTCTTATAACTGTATTCTGTATGTAAGATAAAGCTGGAGAAAAGATCAAACATGTTAAGTAAAAAAATGAATGATATAGAACAAATCCAAAACAAACTTCTAGTGCTGATAACTATAATGTCTGACATGGAAAACACAAGAGATGGGATTAACTAGAGGTCATATCTTGTAGAAGAAAAGATTGGTGAAGTTGAAGAAATTACAATAGAAAACATTCAAAGGAAGGCATAAAGAGAAAAATTAATTATTAAAAAATGAATAGAACATCACTAAGCTGTGGGACACCTTCATAAAAGTTGTGCATCACTCGTATTCAACTATATATATAGCATAATATATTTGTAATGGGACCCCTTTAAGGAAGGGAGGGCAGAAAAAAATACTTGAAGAAATCATGGCTGAGTTTTTCCAAATTTGATGATAACTTTAAACCCAGAGACAGAAAAAACTCAAACCAAAAACCAAGAAACATGAAGAAAACTACATCAATGTAGGTCACCATCAAATTGTTCAAAAATAGTAATAAGAGAAAATCTTGAAAGCAGCCTGAGGAAAAAAAAAGACACATGACCTATAGCAGGGGTCCCCAATCCCTGGGCCATGGACTGGTACCAGTCCTGGTCTGTGGCCTGTTAGGAACTGGGCCGCACAGCAGGAGGTGAGTGGTGGGCAAGAGAAGCTTCATCTGTATTTACAACCACTCCCCAACACTCATACTACCGCCTGAGCTCCACCTCCTGTCACATCAGTGGCAGCATTAGATTCTCATAGGAACACAAACCCTATTGTGAACTGTGCACGTGAGGGATCTAGGTTGTGTACTCCTTATGAGAATCTAATGCCTGATGATCTGTCAGCGTCTCCCATCACCCCCAGATGGGACCATCTAGTTGCAGGAAAACAAGCTCAGGGCTCCCCTGATTCTACATTATGGTGAGCTGTATAGGCCTTTTACCCAAAATGTATAAAGAACTCGCAAAGCTCAATAATAAGAAAACATATAACACAATTTTTTAAATGGCCAATAAGTTGAACAGACATTTCACCCAAAAAGGTAAAAGGATGGCAAATAAGCATATAAAAATGCTCAACATCATTAGTAATTAGAGAAATGCAAATTAACACCACAATCAGATAATACCACACACCTATTAGAATGACTACAATTTTAAAAAACAGACTACCCCCTCATTTTGGCTAGGGATGTGGGATATGTGGAGTACTTATTCACTGTTGGTGGGAATGTAAAATGTTATAGCCACTTTGGTAAACAATTTGGCAGTTTTTAAAAAAATTAAATACATACCTACCATATGATCCAGCTATTCCACTCCTTAGTATATACCCAGGAAATGTAATGACATAAGTCTGCATAGAGTTTCTTATATAAACGTTCATAGCAACATGATTTATAATAGCTAAAAGGTAGAAAAAAATCTAAATGTTAACCCAAGAGTGTAGGTAAATAAAATCTGGTATCTGTATAATGAAATACAATTTAGCAATAAAAGAGAACAAACAATTTAAACATGCAAACTGGGTGAATCCGAAAATAATTATACTGAATGGAAGAAGCCAGACAAAAAAGAATACATAGTATATGATCTTATTTATATGAACTTCCCAAAATGCAAAGCAATCTATTGTGATTGAAAGCAAATCAGTCATTGCATGGGTTCCATGGAGTTGGGTAACATGGAAGAATGAGAGGAAGCACTATAAAGGAGCAAGAGGGGCTGAACACGGTGGCTCACGCCTGTAATCCCAGCACTTTGGGAGGCCAAGGCAGGTGGATTAGTTGAGGTCAGGAGTTCAAGACCAACCTAAGCAACATGCTGAAACCCCATCTCTACTAAAAAAACAAAAATTAGGTGGGCATGGTGGCATGTGCCTGTAACCCCATCTACTTGGGAGGCTGAGGCAGGAGAATGTCTTGAACCTGGGAGGTGGAGGTTGCAGCGAGCCAAGATCATGCCACTGCACTCTAGCCTGGATGACAGAGTGAGACTCTTTCTCAAAAAAGAAATAAATAAACAAACAAATAAATAAATAGTGGGGGAAGGTAAGAGGAAACTTCAGAAGTAAAGGATATATCCATAATCTTTACTATGTTAAGGTTTCCACGACTATATATGTGTGACAAAATGATCTAATTATGCATTTTAAGTATATGCAATTTGTTGTATGCAAATTACAGTAAGTTCTCACTTTGCATGGTTCCAGTATGCACAAATTCCAGTCATCATACTTTGGTTAAATCTCATCCATCCCCTAAAAACCTCTAAATTTACCACAGAATATTTATTATGAATAATTGCATAAAGTAAATTGTTTACTGCTAGCTCGAAGTCCACAAATCATTATAAATAACAGATGTCTGGCATGATCAGTGGCCTGTCACATTACTTTTTCAAAGTCATCTGGTGGTGATTTTTTAATTTTATTGGTCGTTGTTCAATTCATGCACAGACAGCAAAGCATGTAGTTGTGTTGTCTTCTTGTCTCACAGTGATAAATCTACATGACGTTTTACCAAAATGAATAATCAAGGGAATTGGCTGTGATGGTTAATTTTATGTATCAATTAATCTGGGCCATGGGGTGCTCAGGTATTTATTTGGTCAGTCATTATTCTGAGTGTGTCTCTGGCAGTGTTTTTATATGAAATGTACGTTTGAATCAGTAGACTGAGTAAAGGAGATTGTTCTCCCTAATGTGGATGTGAATCAGTTGAAGGCCTGAATAGAACAAAAACATTGATCCTACTGTGAGTAACAGGAAACACCTCCTGCCTAACTATTGAGCTAGGAAACTGGACTTTTCCTGCCTTCAGACTTGAACTGAAGCATTGGCTCTTCTTGGGTCTTGAGTCTGCCAGCTTTCAGACTTAAACCATTGTCTCTCCTGGATTTCCAATTTGCTGACTGTAGGCCTTGGTACTAATACATAATTGTATGAGCGAATTCCTTACAATAAATATCTTTATACATACATTCTTTTGGTTTTGTTTCTCTGGAGAATCCTGACTAATATAGATTTTGGATCCAAGATGTGGGGTTCTCCTGTAACAAATAATCTGAAATGTGAAAGTGGCTTTGGAACTCGGTAAGTGTAGTACCAAGTACCCAGTAAGTGGAACTGGGTAAGCTGGAAGTTTTGAGATGCATCCTAGAAATATATATGTTTAATGAATGATTGTGTAAGGGCTCAGAAGGAAAACAGCAGAGCAGGAGAGAAAGCTTCTATCTTTAAGAGAACACATAAATAATCATGAGCAGAATGTTAGAATGGTAGAAATATGTATGTTAAAGACCATTCTGGTAAGCTCTCAGGTATAAAAGAGGAACAGGTAGCAATCCTTGTTATAAAGGGGCAAAAATATTGTTTGAATTATGTTCTAGTATTTTGCAGCAAGTAGAATTTTTAAGCCAGGGGTCCCCAACCCCTGGGCTGCAGATTGGTTTAAGTCCATGGCCTATTAGGAACTGGGCCACATAAGCAGGAGGTAAGCAGCAGTTGAGTGAGCATTACCACCCGAGCTCCACCTCCTGTCAGATCAGCAGTGGCATTAGATTCTCAGATGAGCGTGCACCCTATTGTGAACTGTGCATTGGAGGGATCTAGGTTGCACACTCCTTATGAGAATCTAACTAATGCTTGATGATCTGAGGTGGAACAGTTTCATCCTCAAACCATGGCACCCTCCCACCTCGCTCCATCTGTGGTAAAATTGTCTTCCACGAAACTGGTGCCTGGTGCCAAAAAGGTTAGGGACCACTATTTTAAGCAATGAAATTGGGTATTTAGCAGAAGTGATTTTTTAAAAAACTGTTTTTTAGAGACAGGGCTCTCTCTGTCACCCAGCCTGGACGGAGTACAATGGCACGATCATAGCTCACTGCAACATTTACCTCCCAGGCCCAAGTGATCCTCACACCTCAGCTTCCTGAGTAGCTGAGACTATAGGCGCATGCCACCATGCCCAGCTAATTTTATCATTTGTAGAGACAAGGTTTCACCATGTTGCCCAGGTCTCGAACTCCTGGGCTCAAGCAATCTACCTGCCTTGGGCTCTCAAAATGCAGGGATTACATGTGTGAGCCACTGTGCCTGGCCCAGAGGTGAGTTTTAAAGCCAAGTGTTGAAAATGCAGCATAGATTCTCCTTACTACTTATAGTAAAATATGAGAGGCAAAAAATGAAGAAGGAATTATTAAAGAAAAAGTTATCAGAACATGGAGATTGGGAAAATTCTTAGCCTATCCATACTGCACAAAACTTGTTCTGAAGAGAACATGAAGGGTGGTATGGCTGATAAAGAAATCGTGGGTGTACCTCCTGGGTGTAATCGTCCATCTCAGAAGAAGCTAGGAATAGAAATGCAATTATAACAACAAAGACACTGCCAGTTTGAACTGAGGACAGAGAAAGGCAAGACAGAATGAAGGAAGGCGTTCGGACTTCTTGAATGCTACCAGGCAGAAACGTAGAGCTGTTCAGCTGCAAATGTGCACTATTCTCAAAGAAAGGGAAGAGTAACACCAAAGGTGACTCAGAAATCATGAGTACTGCTACTACCAGCAGTAGCCTAAGGGTGTAAGACAGCTTCTTAGTTGGTTTCAGAGGGTAATGCTCTCATAGACAGCCACAGGTGCATGCAGGATCAGACCAAACAGCTGTTGGCATGATATTGCCATCCCAGTAGGCCTGGAAGGTGGGATATCAAGCCAAACACACTCATCTCCAGCCTTAAGATCTAGTGAAGTTTTTCTTACTAGGTTTTAGAGTTGCTGAGGACCTGCCATCACATTCTTCTTCCCTACTTCTCCCTTTTGGAATGGGAATGTCTATCCTATGCATAGCCCACCATTGTATTTTTAAAGCATATAGCTTATCTGGTTTTACAAGTTCACAGCTGGAGAAGAATTTTTCCTCAAGATGAATAGTACCTTGAGTCTCACCCATATCTGATTTAGATGATGCTTATTTAATCCTTTATTAAAAGAGATGTGGTCTTGCTCTGTCACCCACGCTGGAGTACAGTGGCATAATCATAGCTAACTGCAGCCTCTACCTCCTGGGGTCAAGAGAGCCTCCTGTCGCAGCCTCCTGTGTAGCTAGTAATACACGTGAGAGTCACTGCACCCAGGTTAGATAATATTTAAATGAGACTTGGGCTTTAGATGTTTGAGTTGATGCTTGAATGAATTAAGACTTTTTTTTTTGTGTGTGTGTGATGGAGTTTCACTCTTGTTGCCCAGGCTGGAGTGCAATGACGCATTCTCCACTCACTGCACCCTCTGCCTCCTGGGTTCAAGCGATTCTTTTGCCTCAGCCTCCTGAGTAGCTGGGATTACAGGTGCCTGCCACCACACCTGGATAATTGGATAATTTTTTGTATTTTTAGTAGAGATGGTGTTTCACCATGTTGGCCTGGCTGGTCTTGAACTCCTGACCTCAGATCATCCACCTACCTTGGACTCCCAAAGTGCTGGGGTTACAGGCATGAGCCACCGCACCAGCCAAGTTAAAACTTGTTGTTGTTGTTGTTGTTGTTGAGATAGAGTCTGGCTCTGTCTCCCAGGCTGGAGTGCAGTGGCGTGATCTCAGCTCACTGCAAGCTCCACCTCCCGGGTTCACACCATTCTCCTGCCTCAGCCTCCCGAGTAGATGGGACTAAAGGCGCCTGCCACCACACCTGCCACACCTGGCTAATTTTTTGTATTTTTAGTAAAGACAGGGTTTCACCGTGTTAACCAGGATGGTCTCAATCTGCTGACCTCGCGATCCGCCCGCCCTGCCTTCCAAAGTGTTGGGATTACAGGTGTGAGCCACTGTGCCCGGCCCAAGTTAAGACTTTTAAGGCATGTATTTTGCATATGAGAAGGATATGAATTACGGGGGACCAAGGATGGAATGTTAGGCTAAATATTTAGATCCTCTGAAAATTCATATGTTGAAGCTCTAAACTCCAATGTGGCTGTTTTTGGAAATTGAGCCTGTATGGTAAGTGAGATTGTAAGAATGAGGCTTGATCTGATAGGATTAGTGTTTTTATAAGGAGAGATGATAGAGAGCTCACTTTCTCCCTCTGCCATGTTAGGAAAGAGCAAGATGGTGGCTGCATATAAGCCAAGAGAAGAGGCTTCAGAATGAAACCAGCCTTACCATCACCTTGATCTTGGACTTAACCAGCTTTCAGAACTATAAGAAAAAAATTTTGTGGGTTAAACCACCCAGTGTATTGTATTTTGTTGTGGCAACCCAAGCAGACAAATATACTCACAACAATGAAAGTGAAGCAAACAAGTAAAATGTGGTAATGCCATTAGTGATATTCAAGTCTATCATAAATTGAGTTATAGAAAAAATAGCTGATATGAAAATGTTGACATTGCTGTCATTCAAAAGGTTCTAGATATTAAGTCAGGAACTTAGTATTGGTGAAGTTATCAACATAAATGAGGAAAGAGATTGTGAGGAAAAGTATTAAGATGTCCCAAGGAAAGTGATACAGCAAAAAAGTTTCAAGATAACCCATGAGATACTTGATAATATTGGAAACACAAAGGATAAAATGATGGAACGTGATCCATACTTAGAAAGGAGTATGAGGCCGGGCGCGGTGGCTCAAGCCTGTAATCCCAGCACTATGGGAGGCCGAGACGGGCGGATCATGAGGTCAGGAGATCGAGATCATCCTGGCTAATACGGTGAAACCCCGTCTCTACTAAAAAATACAAAAAACTAGCCGGGCGAAGTGGCGGGTGCCTGTAGTCCCAGCTACTCGGGAGGCTGAGGCAGGAGAATGGCGTGAACCCGGGAGGAGGAGCTTGCAGTGAGCTGAGATCCGGCCACTGCACTCCAGCCTGGGTGACAGAGCAAGACTCCGTCTCAAAAAAAAAAAAAAAAAAAAGAAAGGAGTATGAAATTCACCAAGGCATAGAAAAGGTGAACATTCCCTACGTTAATTTATAGGAGAAGAAGGAAAGCACTGTTCATCCTACTCTTGATAGGGTTTTTAACAAAGATAAAACATTTTAATCTCATTTTTTAATGTTTTAAATTATTTCATACAAGATAAATATTGTAATCTTTTTTCATTTTTCTGTAATTTATTCCTACATTAGGAAAGTTTTCCATGTTTTGCCAAAAATTAGTAAAAGTCACAGGACGATTATAATTTCCCCCATTAATTATTAAGAATGTTTTGGCTGGGCACAATGGCTCACACCTATAATCCCAGCACTTTGGGAGGCCGAGGCAGGTGGATCACCTCAGGGCCAGTGGTTCGAGACCAGCCCGGCCAACATGATGAAACCCTGTCTGTACTAAAACTACAAAAATTAGCCAGGTGTGGTGGCTGGCACCTGTAATCCCAGCTACTTGAGAGGCTGAGACAGGAGAATCACTTGAACCCAGGAGGCAGAGGTTGCAGTGAGCCAAGATTGTGCCATTGCACTCCAGCCTAGGTGAAAGGGTGAGACTTTGTCTCAAAAAAAAAAAAAAGAAAAGGCCAGGCGCGGTGGCTCAAGCCTGTAATCCCAGCACTTTGGGAGGCCGAGACGGGCGGATCACAAGGTCAGGAGATCGAGACCATCCTGGCTAACCCGGTGAAACCCCGTCTCTACTAAAAAATACAAAAAACTAGCTGGGCCAGGTGGCGGGCGCCTGTAGTCCTAGCTACTCGGGAGGCTGAGGCAGGAGAATGACGTAAACCCGGGAGGCGGAGCTTGCAGTGAGCTGAGATCCGGCCACTGCACTCCAGCCTGGGCGACAGAGCAAGACTCCGTCTCAAAACAAAAAAAAAAAAGAAAAGAAAAAATAGAAAACAATCAATCTATGGAAAACATACTGTAGAACAAGAGAAACATTCTCATCAAAATTCAATGTGTATTACACTGAAAATTAAGTAGAAGAAAATCCACATTTTCAATTTCTGCTATAAAGTTAAAGAGTTAAAGACAGGCGTAGGAAATCACAAGGTTGATCTTAATAGAACTTGAGCAGAAAATGCTAACTAAAATAGAAAAATTTCAGAATTAGGCTGGGCATAGTGGCTCAGGCATGTAATCCCAGCACTTTAGGAGGCCAAGGAGGATGGATCACGAGGTCAGGAGATCGAGACCATCCTGGCTAACACAGTGAAACCCCTTCTCTACTAAAAATACAAAAAATTAGCTGGGTATGGTGGTGGGTGCCTGTAGTCCCAGCTACTCAGGAGGCTGAGGCAGGAGAATCACTTGAACCTGGGAGGCAGAGGTTCCAGTGAGCCGAGATCAGGCCACTGTACTCCAGCTTGGGCGAGAGAGTGAGACTCCATCTAAAAAAAAAAAAGAAAAATTTCAGAATTAGGTAAAAGGGAGTTGAATGATACAAGGAAAGATTCTGAGTAGATTAATTCTTCACTGATAGAATTATTTATGTCTATATTAGAGGCAATATGTACCTAAATGTGCAGACATTGTGATACTGAGTTTACCTTGTGAGCAGAGGAGAAAAAAGGAAAAATATGAAAATATTATTTTATTTGAGAGATAACTAAGGTATGTTTATCATTTCAAAATAAGAACAATGTTGGGATGACTGGCTAGCCATATGTAGAAGATTGAAACTGGACCCCTTCCTTACACCATATACAAAAATCAACCCCAGATGGATTAAAGAATTAAATGTAAAATCCAAAACTATAAAAACCCTGGAAAACAACCTGGGCAATACTATTCAGGAGATAGGCACAGGAAAAGATTTCATGACCAGACTCCAAAAGCAATTGCAACAAAAGCAAAAATTGACAAATGGCATTTAATTAAACTGAAGAGCTTTTGCATAGCAAAAACAACTATCAACAGAGTAAACAGACTGCCTACAGAATGAGAGAACATTTTTGCCAACTATGCATCTAACAAAGTCTAAGATGCAGTGTCTATGAGGAAATTAAACAAATTTACAAGAAAAAGAAACCCCACTAAAAAGTGGGCAAAGGACATGAACAAACACTTTTCAAAAGAAGACATACATGTGCCCCACAATCTGTGGAAAAAAGCTTAACATCACAGGTAATTAGACAAATGTAAATCAAAACCACAATGAGATACTATCTAACACCAGTCAGACTGGCTATTATTAAAAAGTCAAAAAATAACAGATGCTGGTGAGGTTGTGGAGAAAAAGGAATGCTTTTACACTGTTAGTGGGAGTGTAAATTAGTTCAACCATTGTGGAAGACAGTGTGGCTATAAATCATTTCTTCTAAATTTTCCAATTTATTGGCATATAGTTGCTCCTGGTAGACACTTATAATCCTTTGAATTTCTGCAATATCATTTGTAATGTCTCCTTTTTCGTCTCTGATTTTATTTATTTGGTTTTTTTTCCTTTGTCTAAAGGTTTGTCAATTTTATTTTCTTCAAAAAACAATGTTTTTGTTTTGCTAATTTTTTTGTATTTTCTTCATTTCTATTTCATTTATTTCTTCTCTGAGCTTTATTATTTCTTTTCTTCTACTAATCTTGGATTTGATTTGTTACTGCTTTTCTAGTTCTTTTTTTTTTAATTATTTCATCCTGTCTTATGATGCTGAGCTTTTCCAGTTCTTTAAAATGCATCATTAGGTTATTTATTTGAAGTTTTTCTTCTTTTTGATGTAGGTACTTACAGCCATAAATTTCCTTCTTACAACTGCCTTCACTGTATTGCATAGGTTTTGATATGTTGTGTTTCCATTATTTGTTTCAAGAAGGCTTTCAATTTCCTACTTAATTTTTCATTGACACACTGGCCTTTCAAGAGCATATTGTTTAATTTTCATGTGTTTGTATAGTTTCCAAAATTCCTCTCATTATGGAGTTCTGGTTTTATTCCATGTGGTTAGAGAATGTATTTGATATTATTTGAGGTTTCTTTTTTTAATATTTTAAGATTTGTTTTGTGACCTAATTTATGGTCTATCGTTGAGAATGATTCATATGCTGAGAAGAAGAATGTATATTCTGCAGCTGTTGCATGAAATGTTCTGTAAATAGCTATGAGGCCCATTTTTTTCTGTATAGCAGATTAAGTCTGATGTTTCTTTGTTGATCTTATGTCTGGGAGATCTGTCCAATGCTGAAAATGGGATTTTGAATTCACTATTATTGTATCGGAATTTCTCTCTCCCTTTAGTTCTAATATTTGCTTTATATATCTGGCTGCTCCATTGTTGGGTATATATGTATTTAGAATTATTATATCCTTTGCTGAATGAACCTTTCTGATTATGTAATGAACTTCTGTATCTCTTCTTACAGTTTTTGTTTTGAAATCTATTTTGTCTATTGTTGCGGGGAAATCAGGGACCCCGAATGGAGGGACCGGCTGAAGCCATGGCAGGAGAACATAAATTATGAAGATTTCATGGACATTTATTAGTTCCCCAAATTAATATTTTTATAATTTCTTACATCTGTCTTTACTGCAGTCTCTGAACATAAATTGTGAAGATTTCATGGACACTTATCACTTCTCCAATCAATTCCCTTGTGATTTCCTATGCCTGTCTTTTCTTTAATCTCTTAATCCCATCATCTTCGTAAGCTGAGGAGGATATATGTTGCCTCAGGACCCTGTGATGATTGCGTTAACTGCACAAATTGTTTGTAGAGCATGTGTGTTTGAACAATATGAAATCTGGGCACCTTGAAAAAAGAACAGGATAACAGCAATGTTCAGGGAACAAGGGAAATAAGACTTTAAACTCTGACTGCCGGTGAGCTGGATGGAAGAGAGCCATATTTCTCTTCTTTCAAAAGCAAATAGGAGAAATATTGCTGAATTCTTTTTCTCAGCAAGGAACATCCCTGAGAAAGAGAATGTGCCCTGAGGGTAGGTCTATGAACGGCCCCTTTGGAGGCGGCTGTCTTTTACCGTCAAAGCCAAAGGGATGAAATAAGCCCCGGTCTCTTGTAGCGCTCCCAGGCTTATTAGGATGAGGAAATTCCCACCTAATAAATTTTGGTCAGACAGGTTGTCTGCTCTCAAACCCTGTCTCCTGATAAGATGTTATCAATGATAATGCGTGCCCAAAACTTCATTAGCAATTTTAATTTAACTCCATCCTGTGGTCCTGTGATCTTGCCCTGCCTCCACTTGCTTTGTGATATTCTATTACCTTGTGAATCATGTGATCTCTGTGATCCACACCCTATTCGTGCACTCCCTCCTGTTTTGAAAATCGCTAATAAAAACTTGCTGGTTTTACGGCTCAGAGAGCATCACGGAACTTGCCGATATGTGATGTCTCCCCCAGACACCCAGCTTTAAAATTTCTCTCTTTTGTTCTCTTTCCCTTTGTTTCTCAAACCAGCGGAGATGCTTAGGGAAATAGAAAAGAACCCACGTTAACTATCGGGGGTGGGTTCCCCCGATAGTCTATGTCAATATAGCTATTCCTGCTTTTTTTGGTTTCCATTGGCACCAAATGAATGTGTTTTTCCATCCCTTTATTTTCAGTCTATGTGTATCTTTATGGGTGAAGTGTGTTTCCTATAGGCAACAAATCACTGGGTCTTATTTTTTTTAATCCATTCACCTACTCTGTGTCTTCTGATTGGAGAGTTTAGTCTATTTATATTTGTGTTATTATTGATAAGTAGGGACTAACTCCTACCACTTTGCTACTTGTTTTCTGGTTTGTTTGTTTATTTGTTTTGTGGTCTTCTCCTCCTAATCTCCTTCCTTCTGTCTTCCTTTTAGTTAATTTGATTTTTTTCTAGTGGTACGATTTAATTTATTTTTATTTTGTGTGCATCCATTGTTTGTTTTTTGATTTTAGAGTACTATGAAACTTGCAAATACTACCTTACAACCCACTATTTTAAACTGATGACAACTTAACACTGCTTGCATAAACAAATATGAGAGAGAAAACTAATAAAGCAATATACTTTAAGTTCATCTCCCTGCTTTTTAACTTTTTATGGTTTCTCCTTGTTTCATTGTAACTGTCTATGTCTAGAAACGTTCTTGTAGTTATTATTTTTGACTGTTTATCATTTAGTCTTTCTACTTAAGAGTAATTTACATACCAAAATTACAGTGTTATACTATCCTGGGTTTTTTAAATGTGCTTACCATTACCAGTGTTTTTTAACTTCAGACGATTTCTTCTTGCTTATTAATGTCCTTTTCTTTCAGATTGAGGAAATCCCTTTAAGATTTCTTGTAGGACAAGTCTGGTCTTGATGAACGCCCTCAGCTTTTGTTTGTCTGGGAACATCTTTATTTGTCCTTCTTGATTTGAAGAATATTTTTGCTGGATATAGTATGCTAGGGTAAAAGTGTTTTTTTGCTTTGTGTGTGTGTGTGTGTGTGTGTGTATGTGTGTGTGTGTGTGTGTGTGTGTTTTCCCAGCATTTTAAATATGTTATGCTACTCTCTCCTGGCCTATAAGTTTCCATTGAAAAGTCTGCTGCCAGACATATTGGAGCTCCATTGTATGCTGTTTATTTTTTTTTTATCTTGCTGCTGTTAGAATCTTTTATTTATTCTTGACTTTTGGGAGTTTGATTACTAAATTTCTTGAGATAGTCTTCTTTGGATTAAATCTGCTTGGTGTTCTGTAACCTTCTTGTACTTGAATGTTGATGTCTTTAAGTTTGGAAATTTTTTTGATATCCCTATGAATAAAGTTTCTACCCCTATCTCTCTCTACCTCCTCTTTAAGGCCAGTAACTCTTAGATTTGCCCTTTTGATGCTATTTTCTAGATCTTGTAGGCATACCTCATTGTATTTTTATTTTTTTCTTTTGTCTCCTCTGATTTTGTATTTTTAAATAACTTGTCTTCAAGCTCACTCATTTTTTTTCTGCTTAATCAAGTCTGCTATTAAAAAGCTCTGATGCATTCTTCAGCATGTCAACTGCATTTTCAACTCTAGAATTTCTGCTTGATTCTTTTAAATTATTTCAATTTCTCCGTTAAACTTATCTGTTAGAATTCTGAATGCCTACTCTGTGTTATCTTGAATTTTTTTGAAGTTTCCTCACAACAGCTATTCTGAATTCATTGTCTGAAAGGTCATATATCTCTTTTTTTCCAGGATTGTTCCTATTTAATTCATTTGGTGAGGTCATGCTTTCCTAGATGATGTTGATACTTATAGATGTTCATCAATGTCTGGACATTGAAGAGTTAGGTATTTATTGTAGTCTCCACAGTCTGGGCTTGTTTGTGCCTGTCGTTCTTGAGAAGTCTTTCTAGGTATTCAAAGGGACTTGGGCCTCAAGCCCAATAATGCTGTGGTTTTTGTGGACTCATGCCTAAGGTATCACCTTGGTGGTCGTAGATAAAAGCCAGAATTCTCTGGATTACCACACAGAGAATTGTTCTTTTTTCTTACTTTCTTCCAAACAAACAGAGTCTCTCTCTGTGTGTGCTGAATCACCTGGAACTGGGGGTATGGTGATGCGAGTGCCCTTGTAGCCACCACTACTCTTACTGCAGTGGGTCAGACCTAAAGCCAGCACAGCAATGGGCCTTGCCCAAGGAGCTTTCCTTCAGGGTGGCGAGTTCCTCCAGGTCCCCGGAGATGCTGTCTGGGAGCCAGTGATTGGAGTCAAAAACTTTAGAAATTTACAGTCAGGTGTGGTGGCTCACACATGTAATCCTAACAATTTGGGAGGCTGAGGTAGATGGACT
Source organism: Macaca mulatta (assembly GCF_049350105.2). Lineage (NCBI taxonomy): Eukaryota > Metazoa > Chordata > Mammalia > Primates > Cercopithecidae > Macaca > Macaca mulatta. Next base: position 64,473,976 of record NC_133417.1, on the reverse strand, counting down.
GCTTGAGCTCACAAGTTCAAGACCAGTGTAGGCAACATGGTGAAACCCTGTCTCTACAGAAAAATAGAAAAAAAATTCCTCTGGCATGGTAGTGGGCACCTGTAGTCCCAGCTACTTGAGAGGCTGAGGTGGGAGAATTGCTTGAGCCTGGGAGGTTGAGGCTGCAGTGAGCTGTGTTCATGCCACTGCACTCCAGCCTAGGTGACAGAGGGTCTCTAAAAAAATAAAAATAAAAAGCCTTAGCAATTTACCTGATGTTTTATTTTACTGTGGCTAAGCTAGCACTCAAACCACAATATAGAAGCCTTCCCCAGTGTTTCCTCTCCTTTCCACAGGCAGAGGAGCTTCTCCTTGTGGCCAGCACCAACACTAGTCCTTTGCGGGTTCTGCCAGGCCACAGCTGATGTTCAGTTCAAGCCCAAGGACTCTTTTATCAGCTTGTGGTGAATGCTGCCAGGCCTGGGACTCACCCTCAGGACAGTGGGCTCCCCTCTGGCCCTGGGCAAGTCCAGAAATTCTTTTCAAGAGCCTAGGCCTGGACGTAGGGACCCTTAGAGCCTGCTTGTTGCTCTACCCCACTGTGTACAAGCTGGTACCTAAGATTACAAGACAAAGTCCCCTTTACTTTTTCCTCTACTTTTCTCAAACAGAAGGAGTCTGCCACCGTAGCCACCACAGCTGGGAATGTGCTGGGTCCCACCTGAAGCCAGTACATCTCAGAGCCCAAGGCCCAGTGTGTATTCCCCAGGTATTGCTGCTGGTTATTCAGGGCCCAATGACTCTTTAGTCAGCAGGTGATGAATCTTCCCAGGACTGGGTCCTTCCCTTGAAGGTAGTGGATTTCCTTTTGTATGTCTAAAAATGTCATCTGGAAGCTGGTGCCTGGAGTGGGGGCCTCACAACTCTGCCCAGTGCCCTATCCTATTGTGATTGAGCTGGTTTCCAATATGCAAGACCAAGTCCTCTTTATTACTCTTAGCTCTCCTTAAGCAAAAGAAGGGAGGTCTCTTTCATTACTACAAGCTAGACTGCCTGGATTGGGAGAGGGATGGCATAAGCACTCCTATAGCCACCCCAACTAGTATCTTCCTAGGTCACATGCCACCATAGTTCACCGGCTCTAAGCCCAGCCTAGCATTAGGATTTGCCTAGGAATTGCAGTCCTTGTGTCCTAGACTGTCTTTCAAGTTTACCTAGGACCCCAGAGCACTTCAGCCCACAGTGGTGAGGCTTGTCGAGAAACTCAAGTGCTGACCACCGCGATGAGTGATTTCCCTCTGTCTAGTTCTGATCCAAATGCTGTAGTCCAAAAGCCCCCTCCATGCACAGGTGCCAGCTAAGCCCAGCACAGCTTTGTTCTCTGCTATGACAGGGCATCACTGAGTTTAGCGTAAGTCTCCCAGGAGCTGCATTCTCCCTCCCCACAGTGGTGAGAGTTTCTCTCCATGCAGCACAACTACAGTCAGGAGTTGGGAGCAGGGAGGCAGTGGCAATTCAAGACCATCTCTCCTGCCCTCCTCAATGCTTCTTTCAGGAATATGAAGTTAAAGCCAGGTACTGTGATTGCTCACCTTACTTTTGATTTTGTGATGGTGATTTTCTGTGTGCAGATAGTTATTAAAATTTGGTGTTCCATTTGGGGGTTGAGCAGTGTAAGCTTCTATTCTGCCACCATGCTCTGCCCCGTTACCCACGTTATGTTTTTGTATTTGTTTTGTTTTATTTTGTTTGAGATGGAGTCTTGTTCTGTCACCTAGGCTGGAGTGCAGTGGTATGAACATGGTTCACTGCTGCCTTGACCTCCCAGGCTTAAGTAATCCTCCCACTTCAGCCTCCCTAGTATCTGAGACTGCAGGCATGTGCCACCACACCTGGCTATTTTAAAAATTTTTTATAGAAACAGGGTCTCCCTATGTTGCCAGGGACTTTATGTTTTAAAGAGTAAGATATCTCTTGATTATCAGCTTTGCCATTTGTATTATTATCTAAACAATGCTTTAGATATTCACATGATTTCAATTAAGCATCTTTTCAATTAGGAAAAGAGACTCCTTTTTAAAGCTGGTAAAAAGAAGCTACAGAAATATCCTCCTATGATACCTAAAAATATGCACTATAACAATGTTAAAAAGGGGAAGGGTAGAATAGCAGAACCAGACAAGAAAAAAAAGAAGAAACAAATTATTCACCAGCAGCAACCAGAAATAACAAACAGGATAGAATTTCATCATACATTTCAAAAGATGATAGCCGAGGAAAGAAATAGGAAATTTCCTGAAGCATAGTATGGCGCCCAGCGCCACATCTGCTCTCAAAAAACCGTGACCTTGAGACACATCATTAATATACCTAAAATAGTAGAGGAATAGATTCATGGAGTTTTTGTTTTGGGGTCTGGTTTTTTTTTTTTTTTTTTATTTTACATTTTTCTTTCTCTTACTCTGTGAAAGTAGAAACAGCTGCTGAGAAGAGATGACTAAAAGCTGAAAAGTGAAGAAGTAATACTGATTTATTGGCAGAAGCAGAAGCTTCAGGACTCTTGAATTGAGGGAATGATCTAAATTCCAAGGATTATCTCTCAGTGAGAACAAGGTATGTTCCCTTCTCTGAGTAGATAGGGTAAACCTCCCAGAAAATCTCATACAACTGAATCCCATTCCTCTACCCAAAGCTGCACATTAAAGTTGCCACACAATTCCAGTGGACATGTCTTCTTTCTATTCCTCGACTGTAGCCACACTAAACTGCTCATGGTATGGCCATTTTTCTTTGCTATTTGAAAAAGTCCTGTTTGTAGCACCTTGTAGCCATGTGACTTCTGCCATTTGTTTTGTTTCTCCAAAGATAATTTGCCTCTCTTTGGATTGTCTCTTCATTAAATATATGGAGGGAAAAAGAGAGACGTTTTAAAAAGTAATTTTAAGTCATTCAGGTTAGGGATATTTTAAAGTCATTGACTATCTTTTAAACAAAACTCAGTGACATTTTCCGTAAACATTGCTGGTAAAACAGTAAACACTTTCCACAATAAGCAGAAAATAATGCTTTTTAGTATTTTTGTCTTCAAAGGTGGAGAAGAAACTAAAGCTAAGGAAGTTATTCAGTATTGCACTCCTCAGAGTAAAATCCGACATAAAACCACACAGTTGGTAAATTCATTAAACCAGCAGCAAAATAATATTTTGTCTATATTGAAGGCAAAAATCAACTCGTCAAAACTCTTTATACACGTGATACTTTTGGACATTATAATATTAACAATATATAATATGAAAGCACAGTTATTCTAACATGTGCATGCTAATGAATAATTACCATTACAGTTGGATGCAGATTTTCTATGTGAAGGGTATGAGCAAATCTTTGATCTGTATGCAGTTCATATGGGGGGGAAGTGCTTGACAACTTGTTCCTTTCGTATTGAAAATTCATGCAAAAAGGGGATGAGATTTTTAAAAATTGACTTGTGATTATTTTGTGGGTCAAAAAAGTTTTCTAAAAATGATGTGTTGAGATCAGTATTAACAGAGCAGCAGCTAAGGAACAAGAAAGATCACCATTACATTAGTTAAAGAAATTGCGCTAGAATATTCTCACACTGTGCTATTCCTAGAACATAATTGTCTATAAATGTGAACTCTGATATTGCTTCTCTTATTAAAGGTAATAGTGAAAATTGTACTCGTTATTGAATTTTGGTCCTTGTGTATGTATTTTTTAGAATACAGTGAAAATATGGCTGGGCACGGTGTCTCACACCTGTAATCCCAGCACTTTGGGAGCCCGAGGTGGTTGGATCACCTGAGGTCAGGAGTTCAAAACCAGACTGGCCAACATGCCAAAACCTAATCTCTACTACATATACAAAAATAAGCTGGACATGGTGGTATGTTCCTGTAATTCCAGCTACTCGGGAGGCTGAGGCACAAGAATTGCTTAAACCTGGGAAGCAGAGCCAAGATCATGCCACTGCACTCCCGCCTGGGTGACGGAGTAAGACTCTACCTAAAAAAAAAAAAAAAAAGAATACAGTGAAAATAAATAGGCAGTGAATATAAAACTCTGGTTTCCAACCTGAAAGATACTGGCTGTCAAGAGAGAAGGTAGTCATGAATTTTTAAAATCAGATATGAGATAACATTTCCTCGTGGCCCTAAAAAGACGATTTTAGTGATTTCAGGGAGCTTTCCCAAATGGCGTGTGGTAGTACCATGAATAGCTTGAAACTGTCCTGCAGGGCTAAACTATTATGAATTTTAATGCTGAAGATAATATGTGAGGACAACCTATGATGCAAACATGGTTTAATCACTGTCAGGTGGCTTCTTTAACACACTGAGAATATGTATTCTCCTTCCCCTGTCTCCACCCAGAAAAAGTAGTCATTCCTTACTGAGTAAATTGTGTACTCATTTTACTTTGAATATTTATATTAGAGTAATTATCACATTGTATCAGATACTTTGGGGTTATTGTTAACATTCAAATTGTCTCATCTTTGGCCAATGGGAGCCACCTCATATTGGACCCTTCAAATTGGCTACCAAGTCCTTTTGACATGACACCAATAATCTTTCATAATTTCCATGCTTACTGGTGTGACAGATATTCTAAGCTCATTTTTTAATATTTCTTGACCCAAATGTGGAGTCAGCCATTGCTTCATGGCATTTTTTAGGGGCAGTTGATGTATAGAGACCATAATCTGTATACTGTGGGTGTGTGCTCGTTGCTATACACTGGTCCCTGTTTCTAGGTATTTACAGTATGCAAGTAAGAAATATGTATTTTTAAGTATAAAATATATAATGAGTTCATTCTAACACATACATTTTAAATTCAGCATCACAGAGTTTTTATGCAACTCAAAAATTAATTTCCCAAAAACACCAGCGTATTCATTCTTTTCTTTTTATTTATTTATTCATTTATTTTTTGACAGGGCCTTGCTCTGTTGCCCAGGCTGGAATGCAGTGGCACAATCATGACTCACTGTAGTTTTGACCTCCTGGGCTCAAGCAGTCCTTCCACCTCAACCTCCTGAGTACCTGGGACTACAAGTGTGTACCACCATGCCCGGGTAATATTTAAAATTGTTTGTAAAGTTGGGGTTTCACCACATTGCCCAGGCTGGTCTCTAACTCCTGGGCTCAAACAATCCTCCTACTTAGGCCTCTCAAAATGTTGGGATTACACACCGTGAGCCACTGGGCCTGGCCATTTGCTTTTTCTCAGACTGTGCGTGCAACAATGTTACAATAACACCACCAATAACAGCCTAAGAATATGGTTCTTGATAATTTCAGTTGCTGTTTTGTCTTGTTGCTTTGAATACTATATACTGTTAAATTAGTGTGTTTTTAGCTGTTGTGTTTTAAAGTCACTTGGAATAATTCTCTATGGTTATGCCACCAACTTCACATACAAGTAAGTTCATTTATTTATTTGGGTTTCACTTTTATGGGATTGTATTTTATTTTTTTGGTTTTTGTGAGATGCAATCTCACTCTGTTGCCCAGGCTTTTAGTGGTGTGGTCATAGCCCACTGCAGCCTTGAACTCCTGGGCTCAAGCAATCGTCATAGCCCACTGCAGCCTTGAACTCCTGGGCTCAAGCAATCCTCCTGCCTTGGCCTCCCAAAGCACTGGGATTACAGATGCAAGGTACTGCACCTGGCCTGCTTTTTAACTTTCTTTCTGTTTTATAATAATGTAAATGACTTTATATGGTCCCAAATTCACATCTACAATACAGGTTTTATGAGATACCCACATACTGTACTGTTTCTATTTTTACTACTCTGCTCTCTTCCTCCTTTTAGGTAACCATGTTTTTTTTAAGGTTTTATCCTTTCAATTAAAAAATAAGTAAATATTTAGATGAATGGTGACATACTATACTACGTTTTCTCCAACTTGCTTTCTTCACTTAACAATAAATACTGGAATTCACTGTAAAGTGCTTCATACTGTATATGTCCCTCATGCTTTTTAATTTTTATTTCTTTATATTTTATTTTTTATTATACTATAAGTTGTGGGGTACATGTGCAGAATGTGCAGGTTTGTTACATAGGTATAAAAATGCCATGGTGGTTCGCTGCACTCATCAACCCATCATCTACATTAGGTATTTCTCATAATGCTATCGCTCCCCTAGCCCCCCACCCTCCCCAACAGGCCCCATTGTGTGATATTCCCCTTGCTGTGTCCATGTTTTCTCATCTCCCACTCAGCTCCCACTTATGAGTGAGATCAGTCAGTGTTTGGTTTTCTGTTCTTGTGTTAGTTTGCTGAGAATGATGGTTTCCAGCTTCATCCATGTCCCTGCAAAGGACATGAACTCATCCTTTTTTGTGGCCACATAGTATTCCATGTTGTATGTGTTCCACATTTTCTTTGTCCAGTCTATCATTGATGGGCATTTGGGTTGGTTCTAAGTCTTTGCTATTGTGAATAGTGACACAATAAACATACATGTGCAAGTGTCTTTATGGTAGAATGATTTATAATCCTTCGGGTATATACACACTAATGGGATTGCTAGGTCAAATGGTATTTCTAGTTCTAGGTCCTTGAGGAATTGCCACACAGTCTTCCACAATGGTTGAACTAATTTACACTCCCATCAACAGTGTAAAAGCATTCCTATTTCTCCACATCCTCTCCAGCCATCTGTTGTTTCCTGACTTTTTAATGATTTCCATTCCAACTGGCATGAGGTGGTAGCTCATTGTGATTTTGATTTGCATTTCTCTAGCGACCAGTGATGATGAGCTTTTTTTCATATGTTTGTTTGCTGCATAAATGTGTTCTTTTGAGAAGTGCCTGTTCATATCCTTCACCCACCCCACTTTTTGATGGGGTTATTTGTTTTTTTCTTGTAAATTTGTTTAAGTTCTTTGTAGATTCTGGATATTAGCCCTTTGTCAGATGGATAGATTGCAAAAATTTTCTCCCATTCTGTATGTTTCCTATTCACTCTGATGATAGTTTCTTTTGCTATGCAGAAGCTCTTTTTAAATTATATCCCATTTCTCAATTTTGGCTTTTGTTGCAATTACTTTTGGTGTTTTAGTCATGAAGTCTTTGCGCTTGCCTATGTCCTGAATGGTATTGCCTAGGTTTTCTTCTGGGGTTTTTATGGTTTTAGGTCTTACATTTAAGTCTTTAATCCATCTTGAGTTAATTTTTGTATAAGGTGTAAGGAAGTGGTCCAGTTTCAGTTTTCTGCATATGGCTAGCCAGTTTTCCCAGCACCATTTATTAAATAGGGAATCCTTTCCCCATTTCTTGTTTTTGTCAGGTTTGTCAAAGATCAGATGGTTGTAGATGTGTGGTGTTATTTCTCAGGTCTCTGTTCTGTTCCATTGGTTTATATATCTGTTTTGGTACCAGTACTGTGCTGTTTTGGTTACTGTAGCCTTGTAGTACAGTTTGAAGTCAGGTAGCATGATGCCTCCAGCTTTGTTCTTTTTGCCTGGGTTGTCTTGGCCATGCGGGCTCTTTTTTGGTTCCATATGAAATTTAAAGTAGTTTTTTCTAATTCTGTGAAGAAAGTCACTGGTAGCTTGATGGGGATGGCATTGAATCTATAAATTACTTTGGGCAGTATGGCCATTTTCACAATATTGACTCTTCCTATCCATGAGCATGGAATGTTTTTCCATTTGTTTGTATCGCCTCTTATTTCCTTGAGCAGTGGTTTGTAGTTCTCCTTGAAGCGGTCCTTCACATCCCTTGTTAGTTGGATTCCTAGGTATTGTATTCTCTTTGTAGCAATTGTGAATGAGAGTTCACTCATGATTTGGCTCTCTGTCTGTTATTGGAGTATAGGAATGCTTGTGATTTTTGCGCATTGATTTTGTATCCTGAGACTTTGCTAAAGTTGCTTATCAGCTTAAGGAGATTTTAGGCTGAGAAGATGAGGTTTTCTAAATATACAATCATGTCATCTGCAAACAGAGACAATTTGACTTCCTCTTTTCCTATTTGAATACCCTTTATTTCTTTCTCTTGCCTGATTGCCCTGGCCAGAACTTCCAGTACTATGTTATAGGAGTGGTGAGAGGGGGCATCCTTGTCTTGTGCTAATTTTCAAAGGGAATGCTGCCAAATTTTGCCCATTTAGTATGATATTCATTGTGGGTTTGTCTTAAATAGCTCTTACTATTTTGAGATATGTTTCATTAACAACGTAGTTCATTGAGAGTTTTTAGCATGTAGGAGTTTTGCATTTTATCAAAGGCTTTTTCTGCATCTGTTGAGATGATCATGTTGTTTTTGTCATTGGTTCTGTTTATGTGATGGATTACGTTTATTGATTTGCATATGTTAAACCAGCCTTGGATCCCAGGGTTGAATCTGACTTGGTCGTGGTGGATAAACTTTTTGATGTGCTGCTGGATTTGGTTTGCCAGTTTTTTATTGAGGATTTTCACATTGATGTTCATCAAGGATATTGGCCTGAAATTTTCTGTTTTTGTTGTGTGTCTGCCAGGTTTTGGTATCAGGACGATGCAGGCCTCATAAAAAGAGGGAGGATTCCCTCTTTTTCTGTTCTTTGGAATAGTTTCAAAAGGAATGGTACCAGTTCCTCTTTGTACCTCTGGTAGAATTCAGCTGTGAATCCATCTGGTCCTGGACTTTTTTTGTGTGGTAGGCTATTAATTACTGCCTCAATTTCAAAACTTGTTATTGGTCTATTCAGGGATTCAACTTCTTCCTTGTTTAGACTTGGGAGGGTATATGTGTCTGTGAAATTATCCATTTCTTCTAGATTTTCTAGTTTATTTGCATAGAGGTGTTTATAGTGTGATCTGATGGTAGTTTGTATTTCTACGGGATCCGTGGTGACATCCATTTTATCATTTTTTATTGTGTCTATTTGATTCTTGTCTCTTTTCTTCTTTATTAGTCTGGCAAGTGGTCTATTTTTGATCTTTTCAAAAAACCAACTCCTGGATTCACTGATTTTTTGAAGGGTTTTTCATGTCTCTATCTCCTTTGGTTCTGTTCTGGTCTTAATTATTTCTTATCTTCTGCTAGCTTTTGAATTTGTTTCCTCTTGCTTCTCTAGTTCTTTTAATTGTGATGTTAGAGTGTCAATTTTAGATCTTTCCTCCTTTCTCTTGTGGGCATTTGGTGCTATAAATTTCCCTCCACACTGCTTTAAATGCGTCCCAGAGATTCTGGTATGTTGTGTCTTTGTTCTCATTAGTTTCAAAGAATATCTTTATTTCTGCCTTAATTTTGTTATTTACCCAGTAGTCATTCAGGAGCAGGTTGTTCAGTCATTCAGGAGCAGGTTGTTCAATGTGCCCACAGCCGCCCCTTCCCCCAGGTGCTGTGTCCCAGGGACACAGTTGTGTGGTTTTGAGTGAGTTTCTTAATCATGAATTCTCATTTGATTGCACCGTGGTCAGAGAGTGTTTGTTATTATTTCCATTCTTTTGTATTTGCTGAGGAGTGTTTTACTTCTTATGTGGTCAATTTTAGAATAAGTGTGACATGGTGCTGAGAAGAATGTATATTCTGTTGATTTGGGGTGGAGAGTTATGTAGATGTTTATTAGATCCGCTCGGCCCAGAGCTGAGTTCAAGTCCTGAATATTCTTAATTATCTGTCTTGTTGATCTATCTAATATTGACAGTGGGGTGTTAAAGTCTCCCACTATTATTGTGTGGGAGTCTAAGTCTCTTTGTAGGTCTCTAAGGACTTGCTTTATGAATCTGGGTGCTCCTGTATTGGGTGTATATATATTTAGGATAGTTAGCTCCTCTTGTTGTATTGATCCCTTTACTATTATGTAATGGCCTTCTTTGTCTCTTTTGATCTTTGTTGGTTTAAAGTCTGTTTTCTCAGAGAGTAGAATTGCAACCACTTGCTTTTTTTGCTTTCCATTTGCTTGGTAAATATTCCTCCATCCCTTTATTTTTGAGTATGTGTGTCTTTGCATGTGAGATGGGTCTCCTGAATACAGCACACCAATGGGTGTTGACTCTACCCATTTTGCCAGTCTGTGTCTTTTAATTGGGGTATTTAGCCTGTTTACATTTAAGGTTTGTATTACATGTAAATTTGAGCCTGTCATTATGATGCTATCTGGTTATTTTGCCTGTTAGTTGATGCAGTTTCTTCATAGTGTCAAAGGCCTTTACAATTTGGCATGTTTTTGCAGTGGCTGGTAGCGGTTATTCCTTTCCATGTTTAGTGCTTCCTTCAGGAGCTCTTGTAAGGCAGGCCTGGTGGTAACAAAATCTCTCAGCATTTGCTTGTCTGTAAAAGATTTATTTCTCCTTCGCTTATGAAGCTCAGTTTGGCGGGATATGAAATTCTGGGTAGAAAATTCTTTTCTTTAAGAATGTTGAGGCCGGGCGCAGTGGCTCAAGCCTGTAATCCCAGCACTTTGGGAGGCCAAGGCGGGTGGATCACGAGGTCAGGAGATCGAGACTATCCTGGCTAACATGGTGAAACCCCGTCTCTACTAAAAATACAAAAAACTAGCCAGGCATGGTGGCGGGCGCCTGTAGTCTCAGCTACTTGGGAGGCTGAGGCGGGAGAATGGCGTGAACCCGGGAGGCGGAGCTTGCAGTGAGCCGAGATCACACCACTGCACTCCAGCCTGGGAGACACAGTGAGACTCCGTCTCAAAAAACAAAAAAGAATGTTGAATATTGGCCCCTACTCTCTTCTGGCTTGTAGGGTTTCTGCAGAGAGATCCACTCTTAGTCTGATGGGCTTCTCTTTGTGAGTAACCCGACCTTTCTCTCTGGCTGCCCTTAACATTTTTTCCTTCATTTCAACCTTGGTGAATCTGACGATTATGTGTCTTGGGGTTGTTCTTCTCAAGGAGTATCTTTGGGTTGTGCTCTGTATTTCCTGAATTTGAATGTTGGCCTGTCTTGCTAGGTTCGGGAAGTTCTCCTGGATAATATCCTGGGGAGTGGTTTCCAACTTGGTTCTATTCTCTCTGTCATTTTCAGGCACACCAGTCAAATGTAGGTTTGGTCTTTTCACATAGTCCCATATTTCTTGGAGGCTTTGTTAATTCCTTTTCATTCTTTTTTCTCTAATCTTGTCTTCTCGCTTTATTTTATTAAGTTGCTATTCAATCTCTGATGTCCTTTCTTCCGCTTGACCAATTCAGCTATTGATACTTGTGTATGCTTCACGACATTCTCGTGCTGTGTTTTTCATTTCCATCAGATCATTTACGTTCTTCTCTAAACTGGTTATTCTAGTTAGCAGTTCCTGTAACCTTTTTTCAAGATTCTTAGCTTCCTTGCATTGGGTTAGAACATGCTCCTTTAGCTTGGAGGAGTTTGTTATTACCCACCTTCTGAAGCGTACTTCTGTCAGTTAGTCAAACTCATTCTCCATCCAGTTTTGTTCCCTTGCTGGCGAGGAGTTGTGGTCCTTTGGAGGAGAAGAGGCATTCTGTTTTCGGAATTTTTAGCCTTTTTGGGCTGGTTTCTACCCATCTTCATGGATTTATCTACCTTTGGTGCTTCATGTTGGTGACCTTTGGATGGGGTCTCTGAGTGGATGTCCTTTTTATTCATGTTGATGCTATTCCTTTCTGTTTGTTAGTTTTCCTTCTAACAGTCAGGCCCCTCTGCTGGAGTTTGCTGGAGATCCACACCAGACCCTGTTTCAAGGGTCTCACCAGCGGAGGCTGCAAACAGCAAAGATTGCTGCCTGTTCCTTCCTCTGGAAGCTTCGTCCCAGAGGGGCACCTTCCAGATGCCAGCCAGACCTCTCCTATTTGAGGTGTCTGTCAGCCCCTACTGGGAGGTGTCTCCCCATCAGGAGGCACAGGGGTCAGGGACCCGCTTGAGGAGGCAGTCTGACCCTTAGCAGAGCTCAAACGCTGTGCTGGGATATCCGCTGCTGAGGCAGGGACGTTTACTTCTGAAGCTGTGCCCACAGCCGCCCCTGCCCCCGGGTGCTGTGTCCCAGGGAGTTGGGGGTTATATCTATAAGACCCTGACTGGGGCTGCTGCCTTTTTTTCAGAGATGCCTTGCCCAGCGAGGAGAAATCTAGAGAGGCAGTCTGGCCACAGAGGCCTTGCTGAGCTGTGGTGGGCTCCACCCAGTTCAAACCTCCCAGCAACTTTGTTTACACTGTGAGGGTAAAAGCACCCACTCAAGTCTCATCAATGGTGGACGCCCCTCACCCCACCAAGCTCAAGTGTCCCAGGTTGACTTCAGACTGCTGTGCTGGCAGCGAGAATTTCAAGCCATTGGATCTTAGCTTGCTGGGCTCCGCCTCACGCCTTTTTAAAAATTGCATAGTACTCCACTGTGTGAATGTACCATAATTAATTCAACTATTTCATTATGACACATAATTTGGATTATTTCCAGGTTTTTGCTGTAACAGTGCTTCAATGAATAACTTCCCGTATATATACCTATTTTCATATTTTTGTCAGTGTTGGTCAGATTCTTAGAAGTGAAATTTGCTAGCAAAAATAAAATAAACACGTATGTAACTTTGTTACATACTGCCAAATTCTCCCTTGCTGGGGTTTTTCCATTTTGTACTCCAAAAAGAAGAAAAAAAAAAAAGAAACAAAAAACTGCCCCTTTTTTTCTGCAGGAGCCTCACTCACTAACAGCTTGTTTTGTAAAACTTGGACTTTTGGGCATCTGAAGGATGAGAAATAGTATCTCAGTAATTCTTTTTTTTTTTTTTGAGACGGAGTTTTGCTCTTGTTGCCCAGGCTGGAGTGCAATGGCACGATCTTGGCTCACTGCAACCTCCACCTCCCAGGTTCAAGCGAATTTCCTGCCTCAGCCTCCTTAGTAGCTGGGATTACAGGCATGTGCCACCATGCCTGGTTAATTTTGTATTTTTAGTAGAGAGAGGGTTTCTCCATGTTAGTCAGGCTGGTCTCGAACTCCCGACCTCAGGTGATCCGCCCGCCTCGGCCTCCCAAAGTGCTGGGATTACAGGCATGAGCCACCATGCCCGGCATCTCAGTAATTCTTAATGTGCATTTCTCTTACTATAAGCAAGGTTACGAATGTTTTCATTTAAGGGGAATTTGTTCCCCTTAAATGCCCTTGGGCATTTCTTTTGTGTGTATGTCTTTTTTTTTTTTTCTGAGACAGGGTCTTGCATGTTGCCCAGGCTGTAATGCAGTGGTTAATTATAGTGCACTACAACTTCAGACACCTAGGCTCAAGTGATCTTTTTAAGTTAACCTCCCAAGTACCTGCAACTACAGGTGTATGCCACTGCACCCAGCTCACTCTCTCGTGCATGTTCTTGCTCTTTCTCTCTTTCTCTCTTCTTTCCTTTTCCTTCCTCCTTTCCTCTCTTCTTCCTTCCTTCATCTTTTTCTTTCCCTTTCCCTCCCTTTCCTTCCCTCTCCCCTCTCCCTCCCCTCTTCCTTCCGTTCTCTTCCCTTCCCTCTTCCTTTCTTTTCTTTCCTCTTTCTTCCTTTCTTTCCTTTCCTCCTTCTCTTCCTTTCTTTCTTCTTTTTTTTTTTTTTTTTGAGACAGGATCTCACTCTATCACCCTAGCTGGAGTCCAGTGGTTTGATCATGGCCTGCTGCAGCCTGGACCTCCCAGGCTTCGAATAGCTGGGAAGATGGACACACCACCATGCCCCACTACTTTTTGTATTTTTTGTAGAGACAGTCTCACCGTGTTGGCTAGGCTGGTCTTCAATTATCTGCCTGCCTCAACCTCTCAAAGTGCTGGCATTGCAGGCATGAGCCACTGTACCCGGCCCCATTTCTTTTTCTCTAAAATGGCTGCTTATCTCTCTAGTCATTTTGCTATCAGGTTGTTAGCCTTTTTCTTCTCTGTTTCTAGGCAGGCTTTACATATAAGGTTATTCAACTGTCTCATATAAGTTGCAAGTATTTCTTTACAGTTTGTCATTTGTCTTTATAGTTTGCTTGTAGTGTTTTGGTTTTGGTTATAGAAAAGCTATTTTATGTAGTAAGATTTACCAATATTTCCCTTTATTGCATCTGGTTTTGACCATTGCTGGGAAAGTTTTCTTTACTCTCTAATTATTGGGGAATCCTCCCACAATTTTTTCTAGTATTTGTATAGGTTCAATTCTTCATGTTCAAATATCTGATCTTTTTCAGTTTTATTTTTGGAACAGATCCAAGTTTATCCTTTTCCTTATGAATACCCAGTTATTTGAACACCACTTTGTTTTTAGACAGTGCTCACTCTGTTGCCCAGGCTGGAGTGCAGTGACACAATCATGATTTACTTCAGTCTTGACCTCTTGGACTCAAGTGATCCTTCTGCCTTGGCCTCCTTGGTAGCTGGGACTACAGGCATGCACTACCATGCTTAATTTTTTTTTTTTTTTTGAGATGGAGTTTTGCTTTTGTTGCCCAGGTTGGAGTGCAATGGCATGATCTCGGGTCACTGCAACCTCCTCCTCCCGGGTTCAAGCAGTTCTCCTGCCTCAGCCTTCCATGTAGCTGGGATTACAGGCATGTGCCACCACGCCTGGCTAATTTTGTAATGTTTGATAGAGATGGGGTTTCTCCATGTTAGTCAGGCTGGTCTCAACTCCTGACCTCAGGTGATCCGCCTGCCTTGGCCTCCCAAAGTGCTGGGATTACAGGTGTGAGCCACCGTGCCCAGCACCTAGCTAATTTTAATTTTTTTTGTAGAGACAGGATCTAGTTATGTTGCCCAGGCTGGTCCTGACCTCAAACAATCCTCCCACCTTGGCCTCCCAAAGTGCTGGGATTACAGGCATGAGCTACCATGCGTGGCCTTGAACACCAATTATCAAAAACTCCATCTCTTCCTCACTGTTTTGAGATACAGCTTTTATCTATACTAAATTTCCATATGTACTTGGGTCAATTTCTCATTTTTCTATTATGTTTTATTGTTTTTTTATGCATGTGCCAGTGTTAACTATTAAGTTTTAAAGGTTTTATAATGCTTTAGTATCTGTTATGATTGTCCCCTCCACCCCCGGCAAAGCTCTCTTTTTCAAGATTTCCTGTGTTTTTCTTGTTTCTTTTTCCAACTGAATTTCATAACAAATTTATGCTTACAGCCGTGTTCTTAATCAGGGATGTTTATCAGAAGCACCTTTAGAGTTAAAGAGGAAAAGAAATACTTGACCCCCACCCAGACATAGTGAATTCTGGACGTTAGGGACATTTAAATTCACATAGTGAATTCTGGACACTGGGGACAATTCTAGATATTTAAAACAATCTCTACAGTTGATTCTGATAATCCTATTTTTAAAAGAGGCCTATAAAGCATCATAGCCAGGTTTTAATTCCAGACTACTTTATGATTTGTTTTCCCTTATGTATTCTGGCCCATAGCTAATGACTCCACCATCTACTGTAAGCCAGAAATTTCTCTAGTCCTCTTTCACTCCTTCCTCTTCCTTAATTCTATTTTCAGTTAGTCACCAAACTGAAATTTTACCTCAGAAATATCTGGCTGTAAATCTCCAACGCCACTGTCTCTTACCATCATTCTTATGGACTGTTAAGCAATCCCTTCATGCTGCAGTCTATCATTTGCACTGCCTATACAGTTATTGTTCCCTCAAAACAAGGTTCATCATACCACTCCTTTGCTAGCCTTTGTTGGCTCTTAGGATAAATTCAACCACTTTACCATGGTACTTAGGCCTTTTACTCTCAGGTCCCAGCCTTCATCTTGGTCATGACATCCCTATCATCCCTTTATCTCTATCCTTCCCCATACTGAATATTCCCGCATACAGAATTTCTCACTAGTGGATAGACACCAGATCTAGTATCTCTGCATATTTACACTTATTGTTTCTTTCATTTAGAAGACCACCTCCCACCCTGAACTTCTTTGCCTGGTAAGCTCTCAGTATATAAGATGCAATTCAAATGGCATCTCTTTGATAAAGCCTTTTCTAGTCTCCCAGTGAGAATTAGTTGCCTTATCCTCTTTATTCTCACAAAATTTTATTATTTGTATCTTTATAATGTGATTTATATGAGTCTCTAATCTCCCAGGAATTTCACACTTTCCACATCAACCAAAATGTGAGCTTTTCATGTTTTTCCAGCCTCTAGCATAGCACGTAGCATATAGCAAGCACTCAAATGTTTGTTCAATGAATGAAAACAAATAAAGCTTCATTAGTCTGTAGTGACTGAAACAGAAACAAGATATAACAGTGGCCAGCTTGTTATACTGTTGAGATCTCTCGTTTGTTTTTCTTTGTAGTCAGCCTTCTTAGACTTCATTCTCTGTACATGGCAATTCCTTACTCTTTGAGAAACCATCTACAATACCCACAGTAGTAAATTAGATAGCCATCCAACTCTCTCTCTATATCTACCTATTTAAGAAGTTCTGTCTTTGTCCTAAAAACAGATGCTGCTTTATAGAAGAAAGTGCAACAATTTAGTCCATATTGGTGGCATAATTAGTCTGTGGGATGGGTAAATAGATATAGAATTTCAGAGTTAATTATTCACTAAAATTGGAAAAGATCTGCTTGATCATTAAATTCTTTCACAATTATGTACATGATGCAGTACTAATATAGATGATGATCTTGGGTAGAAGACTAAGTGTTGTTGGGAGTTAAGTTATTTTATAACTATAGCAATTATTTTATCTGAAGTTTTCGCCCTCAACTGTATGATTATGTTATAATCTCTGAAAAGATCAAGTATGATAACATGAAAAAAGGGAAGGAATCATATTTTTAAAATAATTTAAGCACAATTTCTTAGTAAGAAGGTATCAAATACTTGGAGTAATTCAGTTAAAAATTTCTAGGACATCATTTCTTTTTAAAGAAGAATCAGTTTAAAAGTACAGATTAAATTGAATAGTATATCTGAATTACCAAATAATATTAAGTAATTTTAAACATATATTTTAATATAAAATTAAAGTTTTTATTGAGTTTTACTGAAATAGAGAAATATTTATGAATTTGAGATATCTGTCAGTCGTTTACCAACTATTTTGTTAATTACTGATTTCCACATAACTTCATCATTGAGAATGTCACAGATATTTCCTGAAGTATATAACGAGCCCTTCATAATAAAAATGTTTTAAAATGTTTTTAAAAGACATTAAAATCAAGGTTTTCACTGTCACCCCTTTTCTCCTTTTTTCCAACCTTTTGATAAGATTATTTTGTTATAAGTTACTTCCTTGTACAATCAAGTAAAAGACAACTCTGCGTTGTATGTGGCTCCAGCTTGAAACTGCATATACATATTCTTATAAAAATTTTTGAATTATGATTCTAAAATTACTCAGGGGAATGATTTGAGTTTTTATATAGTAATCACTTTCATTACATATATTCTGTTTTTTCTGTTTAGACATATTTCCACAATTTAAATTAATGAATTTTATTACTTAAAATTTTTTTTTTCACAGCTTTCTTTTCTAAAATCCAGGCAATATAAATTACATATCCTTATGAAACCACTGTTTGGGAAACCAGTGTGGCATCTGCAATGCCAATTTTCAAAATATTATTGTCACCAAAAATTGAACCATGCTTTGCAGTATATTGTTTGAAGTATTTAAGTAAAGGATGTATTCTTAATTATTCAAGTTACAATGTGCCACTTAACTTTATTTCAAGCAAAGTATATTTTGGGAGAATTCTTTATGAAAATCAAGATAACTTGAATCTAGCACATTTTCCTTATCTTTTCAAAATTAAATATTTTCAACAGTAATGCTAATGATTAGGTAAAGTGTCAGTAATAGATTGTTAAAATATTAATATTCAATACTTTACACATAGAAATATCACTGAATTCCATTTTTTAGTTACACATACTTAAAAATATTATTTATTTAATGACCACCATTATAGAACAATGCATTAACTTTTTTGTATGTGACTTGGGATAGAAGTCTTAGATACTAAGTGCATTCATACGTATATTTTAATCTATATTTTTCTTCTGGAACATTATTAGTAAATTTTGAGATTATAGAACTGTTGACCCAGTCACACATGTACAGAGCTTGGCCTCCGAGTTAATTAAATATGAGTTAATAATATATTATAAGGAAATTATTGTCCTTATTACAGTTATTAGGTAGTTACTCAAATTATAGCTTGAAAGGAATGCAGAGCATGGAAAACTCAGGATTAAATTATGCATTTGAACCTTAGGCCAGTTTTTACTGTAGAGACAGTTTGCTGCTTAAAGAGAAATTGTATGTCATTGAAATTAAATGCTTTTCTGGGGATGGAAGATTCCACTTTTTAATGAAATTACTGAGTGTGGTGTAGTGAAATGATTAAAATCTGTATTCCGGGAATGTGGCAGGGAAAAAAAATCAATAAGTGCTAGCACAGCTTTGCTGCTCAATGTGAATCCTGAGAATGAAATAAACTACTACAAAAATAATAATTAAAAACATATCAGCACATTAATTTATTTAGCATCAGTCTCCTGAGACATCATCTTCACTAATTTTTAGCATACATTTTACTATGTAATGAGCAGCCTTCTTTTCAGATATCCCTATTAGACAGGCAGTATTTCTGCCCTTCCCCCAGAGCTCCTGCATTGCAATCATTGTACTTGCACTTATTATGTTACAAATGACCGAGGTAAGGCTGACATTCTCAGTGCATGCAAAAAGACCTAGTCTGCCAAGCTTTTTTTTTTCCTAATGAAGCAGCTTTGTGAAATCTCCCCATGTGTTAATACTAATGAAGATCCTCCAGCACAATTAAAATCACAGCCAGTGGCTGAAGAGGAAACATAAAACAATAGCATCTTTTAAGATACATCTATCCACAAATGTATAAAATATACATAGATGATCAAATTATTCTCCGATAGCTTAATTTTTACTTACTCTTCATCCTGAAAATTAAATTAGGCAATATTTAGTTATATGAACTTTGAGAGTTTCTTGTGTTCTGGAGGGAAAAAACGGTACCTCAGCGAACTTATAAAAAAAAAAAAAAAAGTATCTTCTTGGCTAATAAAGTGTTATCAAGATTAAGGCTTTAAAAAAAAATTGTTTTTTTTTTAGGAATCTATAGGATGGGGTGCGGGAGGGAATGGGGCACCCATTACTACCAATAACTAAAGATTATTGTATCTTTAGTTTAACTTGATTGGTTGCAGGATTTGGGAGTTGGGGTTGGGGGAGTGGAAGGGTAAAAACAGAGTTGGAAGAGATTCTGGGGATAGACACATAGCATATGACTGCGTGTGTAGTTTAAAGGAGCAAAGGGCTACCAGTCTTACTCATAACTTGATTTTTAAAAAGTGTTCAGTGCCTACAATTTGCTATGCTTTTTTCTAACCTCTCAGAAACTGGAAAAAAAGCTATCGAGATTAACTTTTACAGTGTGTGCATGTAACTATTTTAACGTCTTTTATTTAAATTTTATTTTAACTTAGTGCGTAAACATCACAGCCAGTTTAACTTGTTCGTAGAAAGGCAGCAGAATTTTACCCCGGGACCATCTTGCATCCTGCTTTTTGAGTTTTAACATCCGCGAAATCTCGGCATATTAATTTATTTGGTTTGTAGAATTCTGAGTTTAGGAACAAAAAAAAGTTTAGGTGGAGATGGTAGTTGACCTATGCTCCCTACTCTGTAGCTTTTGTTTTTAAAAAACTAAGTTTTAAGTCCCATTTTCTGTCCTGTCTTCTTTAAAAGCAAAACAAAACATTTTAAGTTGCTTAACTTTTTCCTGGGACAAGGAACGGTGCAAACTCAAAGCTACAGTATTCTTGGAAAGAAGCAGCAACCCCCTCCCTTAGCTCCTTTAGGAGCTGATAGGTCATTTATTATTGGAACTGAAATGGTATAAACAATTCTCTCTCTTTTTTTCCCTTGTTAACAGCAACTTTCATTGTTAGAGAGAGGAGAGAGAGAGAAGCCTTGTTGGTTGACGTCACTTGGTTCATGAAGCCTTCGCCTAGAAGTGAAGCTGCTGAACAAACCTTGAGAAGAATCATCTCCTGCTTCAATCTGCTGCTGGATAGGAACTAATCAGAGAGAGAGAGGCGGAAGACGGAGAAGGAGGGAGTCGAGGGCTTTCCCGATCACAAATCTCACCTCCACTACAACTCTCTTTCTACTTTTCTTGCAGAAATAATAATAGAAATAAGGAGGTGGTGGGGTTTCCAAAAATCTTAACCTTCAACCATCTGGGGAAAAGGCAAAAATCCCATCTACCGCAACTCTCAGTTCGAAAGTAAAGGTGAGTTTAAAATCCTCGGGCGTGAGGGGTGCGGGTGAGGATGTAAATTCCCAGTGTTACAAAGCTGGTGGAAACAGCAGCGGAGAAACTGCGCTCGGGCAAGCGGGGGACTCCGGAGTTGCTGCGTGGAGGCGCTCGCCCCGCCGCCCTCTCGCCCTCCGCCGCTGTTTACCCTCGCCGGTCGGTGCGGCTCTTTGTTGTGGTGGCCGGAAGGCTGGGGTGGTTCTCGGGGTCCCGAGTGGAGTTTGGGGGAGGAGGCCGCGGAGATGTGCCGTCCTGGGTGGGAGGTGGGGGGTGCGGCATCAGGAGAACGTAAACTTTATTCCTAGAAGCCGGTGCGGGACTTCGCTGGAGTAGGGCCGCGGGGTGTGCTCCCGGCCGGGCAGGCGCTGCCGCCGCGAGTCCGCCGCCTTTGTGCCGGCCGCCTTGGCTTCGCGTCTCCTTCCTCTTCCCCTTCGGCTTCCAGCGCTCGGTCGCGGCCAACAGTTTTGCTTCTTAAAAAACCACCTCTGTCAGCGTTGCGATGGCCGTTCCTACCCCGGAATATCCGCTGCTCCCCCACTCCCTGCCGGGGTAGTTTCTGGATCACCCCCCACCCCCGTCCGCCTCCTGCTGCCCTTTTTTGCCTCCGCCCCCTCTTCCCTCTCGGACTGATTAGCTGCGTCTGCCACCCCCACTCCCCGGCTCGGGCCTCTAGCTCTCCCGTGTGTAGCTGGAGGCTCTGAGTTTACTGAAGATGAGCGGGGGTGGGGGTGGGGCAGGTGGGATTGGGAAAAGATCTGGATACCTGGGAAGGTCTATGTCAGGACGCAGAAGGTTTGAGGAGCATTGCTTCTCATACAGTAAGGTCTGTGCCTTGGTCTCATCTTTTAGCAGTTCTTACCCGGGAACGACCGCCAGCTCCCAACTCCTCTGCTTCCCTCTTTTAATCTTCTCGTTACCCCTCCCCCCCGCCCCCGTTCTCTTTCGCGGCTCCCTCCCCTTTAAGTAGTTTCACGAACCCCAGAATTGGGATTTGGGAAGGGGAAGGAAGTGTTTGAAGAGTCAGAGCTGGGTCTGTTGTTTGGGAGATGTTCTCTTCTTTTCTTTCTCCCTCTGTATTTATCTTTTGTCTGTTGCTTCCTTATAAAGAGGGAAGCAGCTGCAGTCCTTGGCCGAGTTGTTGAAATTTATCCCTTTGTGTATATTACAATATCCTCCATTTTTTTCCCTGCCCTCTAAACAACAAGCGTTTCGCCATCTTGGGCAATTTTATTCCCAAGTCTCTTTTTTATTTTTGAGGAAAGGAAAGAAGCATTAGGAAGTGTGTCTGGATAAGGCTCAAAGTTTAGGGAATGTTCCGGGGGCCCAGTGACGTCATGTAAACTTTATGGAGAAATTTTCCCAAGAGTACATTTTTTGCTTAATTTTTCTCCTGTTGTATAGGATTGTGTAACTTACAGCTTACTGATAAGTTGTGTGGCTTATATTTGTGTTTTGCTCTCAAAATGAGTATACGAAGTCTGCGTATTGTATGTTTGGTAACAGGTGGAAGATTTTGTGCAAAAAATGGTAAACTTTTGTGCGTCATTTGTTATTTACCTAGTTTTTGTGTATTTTTTTCAATTTAAAGGTTTCAACTGTTACCTGTAGTCAGTATATCCCTTTCTTATTTGTTCTACTCTCCCCTATGGATTTTTTGAAAATTAGCTTGGTTAATATTTATGTATGGTTATTTTAGATTATCTGGCTCCCCGTTTATAATAAAATGATGTGAGGGTTTTTTTTCTATTATTTAGATTTTGAAGAGAAATGACTATGGAAAATACCTTAAGATAATGGATACTTTTAAAATTTAGTAGCAGATATTAAGTCAAACAATTGAGTATTTAAGAGGCAGAATTGATTTTAAAAGATATAATCGCTAGCTATAAACTCTTTGTCAGCCATTATGAACAGATAAACAATAAAAACTAGCACTGTTTTAATTTGCTTGTCTAACATAGTTTTTCGCCTCACAAAAGTTGGTTTGGTCACATGACCAAACTTAATGATACACTGACTAGTATATAAATAAGAGGCACTGTAAATTGAATGGGAAAGTGGAATTCTGTCTCCTGTAGTCATTTTCAGTCAGCATATTTACGTCTCTTCTAACAAGGACATGAAACTGTCTGTATTTAATTTGCATTCTCTTTGTCTTCTGGGTTGAGGGAAAAACACTGACTACAATTAACTTAAAAAAAGCTAATAGAAACAATTCTGAATACATTGAAAAGATTTGTCTAACACACAAAAATTTATGTTCTATATGGTATGTTTTTATTTCTGTAGCAGTCTTCTTTGGTGTTATTTATCCAGGAATTTGCTTCATGTAATATGCTATATAGAAAGTTGAATGTCTGCCATTTATGTGAATTGTAGGTAGGTGAAAAATGTTTAAATAGTTAAAAGCACATAGAACAGATGGTTCTAAATTATACATGCAACAAAGGACTAGAAGATTTGGCAGATTATAAATGGCAAGCAACAGAGGATAAGCAGTTTAAGAAAATGGTAGTTAAGTACATTTGATGTCTCACACCTATTGTAAACACTGTACATATTATTGTCACTGTGCTGCATAATCAATAATTTGGACAACATTAAGACACTTGTATGGTTCAGATAGAAAAAAGTAATTTTTACAAGTATTTGAAACAAGTGGTTGAATTTAAAATTATTTTAAACCTATGATGATGATGAAGTTTTTTTTTTTTAGGAAATCAAATTGTATGCTTTAAAAATAAAAAGTTATTTATGAGAACTTAATATTGTGTTCTTACAATGATTGGAGAGAAATAGGAATGGGTACATATTTTAAAATCCAGATAATAGTAGCTTCACTGTTCTCACATATTAAATTAGTGCCGAACTGTAGTACCATGTACTCTTGCAAACACTAATGAAAAAACACTTCTAAACTCTTCAGTCTTGAAAGTGCATTTATTGGAATACTGCTGGCATCATTTATGAAATACTTATTAAGTGAAGAAAGGATATATTTTAGTTTTAATTTTTGAGTTTTGTACGTAACAGTATGATACTGATTTTACTTGAATATAGTTTATTTTGAATTTTTAGAATAGATGGATTCTTACGCAGTTTTTTCTTTCTAGAAGAGTCTCTGAGTAATTATATTTAGCATTTTCAAAAAATTTCGAATAGCTTAAAGTATTCAACTTCGTAGAAATTTGTTTTTATTTTTTATAAGCCATTCATTTAAAATGCACATAAGACTGTAATGGAAACCTTAGAATTTTAATTCTGTTGCCCTTTCTCCCATTTCTTTGTTTGCATGTTTATTATAGAACTGCAGTGTAAAGGAGCAGATGTTTTGCCAAACATCCTGATGTGTTGCTTTTTCTTATGGGAGTGCATAACTGTTCCTTCTGATGCATCAACTTGACAGCTGGTTGATTTCATGGAGCTGCTAAGAAGCCATTAGTGGTGTCATTGAATTGAAACAGAACAGTCACTCCCAGCTTGAACTGCAATTGTTAATGTCTTTGTTGCTACTTTTGTGTTACTATACAAGATGTAGGATATCACAGTTGCATGAAAGTTCAGGATTTCTGTCTTATCTCCTTGAATTAGTGAAAGTATATTTTGGAACTTGATTACTTTTAGGTTTAAAGGTTTCTCAGAGAAGGGATTTTAAGTTATAGTTTCTGAGTAGAACTACCAAAAGAAGAAATATGATAGAGCACAAAGTAATATGGTGATTTTGACCCTTAAGAGGAATTATGCCATCAAGTTTTAGTGATTATTAATATATTTGATTTCCTGGGGGATAAATTAAGTTACCTAGTTAGGTATTTTAAGAGTTTTTTTGGTTACATAAAATTAAGTATTTTGTACCATGAAGTTTTAAAAATACTGCTGCCCTGTTTAATAAATGTTAATCCATTTGGCCGTTTCTTTAAACTTTTGTTGTAGGAGGTAATCAGAAAAGAAAAGAAATAATTATTGGGGAAAGAGGCAGTTTTGTATTTAATTTTTCTTTATAATGAGGCTAGAATGTTATTTAAAAATTCATACAAACTATGATCTAAAATAATTTACTGTAGACATTCAATGATTTTTAAAAATTGAAATTATGTTTTATTGTTATAACTTTTATTGGTAGTTTCAGCTATCATACTAAAATGTGTGATACTAAATATGTGATACTAAAATGGTGTGATACTAAATATGTGATACTAAAATGGTGTCATCCCATTGGTGCCTACACATATTCTACTTTTTCTAATTATTTGCATGGTGTTTTTTGGTGGTAGAGGAAATGGGAGGGAGAAAAGAGGAAGAATGAAAAGTGATAATCCCAACACAGAAAAACACATTTAAAAAAAATACATGTAAATAAGATTTAAGGATGTAATATAGTTTATTTATTACTATGTTAAGAGAATTTTTCTAGTCCCAGTATTTATTGACTTTTAATTTGTAGGTCTTTAGGTGTATTAGGCATTTAAATAATTCTTCAAAGAGCATAACATTTGTAACACTTAAAATAGTTTGCCATTACAAAAATAAAATATGAAATTGATTAGAATATATAATTTGCTCAAAACTTTCTCTACAATATAAATTTTTAACACTTTTAATATGCCACTGATTCCAGAATTATGATTTCCTGAAATCATGAGTTTATAGAGACACTTTCCTTTTAAATAGGTTGTACATTACTGTGACTAAAGCTAAGATTTATATTCAGGCATTATGCTTTCTCAACCCTTTTTTTTTGTTTGTTTGTTTGTTTGTTTGTTTTTGAGACGGAGTCTCGCTCTGTCAACCAGGCTGGAGTGCAGTGGCCGGATCTCAGCTCACTGCAAGCTCCGCCTCCCGGGTTTACGCCATTCTCCGGCCTCACCCTCCCGAGTAGCTGGGACTACAGGCGCCCGCCACCTCGCCCGGCTAGTTTTTTGTATTTCTTAATAGAGACGGGGTTTCACCGTGTTAGCCAGGATGGTCTCGATCTCCTGACCTCGTGATCCGCCCGTCTCGGCCTCCCAAAGTGCTGGGATTACAGGCTTGAGCCACCGCGCCCGGCCTCAACCCTTTTTATATAGTAGCCATACAACTCCTTAAAAAGAAAATAATTCTATTACCTTTGACTATGACTCAATATTTAAGAAATGTATTTACTCATAACATATTTTTGTTGAGGTAGATATTCATATAAATCAAATTATGGTACATTGAATTGTGTATGAAATGTGAAAAATTTTTTTAAAGTACCCCTGGTGCTTAGTTTATTTTTAGAGATAATATAGTCTTAATTGTACTACACATAAACATCCTGTAGTTTAAGGAGAAATTTTCAGGCATCAGATTTCTTAAAGGAAGGTAATTCTCAATAGAAAGGTCATTTTAAAAGTTAAAACTTCGATTTACAGGTTTTTCTGTTGACCGTAGTAAGTATGAAATTATGGGTAATAAATATATTTAATTCATTTTCAACTGCATATTGAGTTATAAAATATTGGCCACATCTTTATTGAAAACAGGAAAAGTAAATGAATATATATGACTTTTAAATGTTTTGAGTGCTATTTGATTTGTGGCAGTCATGATAGAGTTTGAAATGTAAAATATTTAAAAGTATGGATATTTACAAGTTAAATATTGAGTTTTTAACATTAATAGGGTTTTATAAGAGTATGAGGTGAAAATGTAGTTTTTATTCCACATAAAGTTTTACTATATAAGGTAAGAGTATTTCAATTTGTTTTAAAAGGTAAAGTTAATTTTTAAAAATAGTTTTTATAATTTATAAAATTCAACTTGTACTTTGGCTTTTGAATACATTTCATTCAAATAAAAATGATTGCATATTGGGGATAATAATAATGACGGCAACATAGATATGAACCTTTACTAATTTTGTGTTGTGCACATGTGTGCATGGCATATAAGAAAAAGGAGCATTTGGTTTGAAGATAAATCTATTCTTGCATTGGTACTTCAGCTATGTGTAGACATAATTGTGTGTTTTTTCCTGTTTTCTCCTCTTAACACTTTTCCACAAACATGCACTCATTAATCAAAGATGGTGCACTCCTGCTGAGGGCAGAGAGGTTCATCAAATTGGCAGTCAGTTTGGTGTAAAGAACGGTGTACTGAAGCTCTTAACTCGCTAGGACATAAATAAATCTAAGGTCTTTGTATGCAAACCCTAGAGGTTAATACTGTATAATTCAATGTCCTGTCTTTGTTTTTATGATTGATGTTTTTAAATATTTCAAGCTTGGTGAAAGTCTTCTAGTAGGTCAGGTCTGACAATCTGATTGGCTGTAGTAAGAAAGCATTAGGTTGTCAGAAGGACTTTGAGTATGCTGCAGAGATTTTGATTTTTTTTTCCTACGAGATCATTGTCATATTGCCTGAGCTGTTATAGGAATGTACCAATGATTGACATTCCCTGCTGTGATAATGGACCTAGTGCATGAAATGCCAATAGTTTGGTCCTATTTGTTCAGAAGCTTACTGCTATTTGTATCCTTAACAGAGCTAACATGTAGAACAAGCAAAACTACTGGGATTTCTCTGTAGAAATAGTGCTGGGATTTGGCTTTAACATGAATTGGTTGCATATTCATAATTTAAGAACAGCTGGTTACAGCAAGCACATAGTCATTTGCAAGCTATTATAAACCATTCCACTCACATGGAGCCTGTGCTTGGTGATTTTTTTTTTTTTTTTTTTATTGATCTACCTGCATTTAAAATCTGGTCACTGCTGCTACAGAAGCTCTTCATTTTAGCTGTGTTTGCAACACAGAACAGGTTCAATTTTAAATATTTAATTTAAACTTAATGCTGAATAAAATGAAGAAGCATTGCAGGAAACAAGTGTAAAAGGTCATGTCTTACCTGTCATATAGTTAATCTTGGACAGAACCGAACAAACAAACCTAGATTTTACAACTATTGTAATTTTTGGAATATGTGTTTTATTATTTTGTCCATAGATCAATAACAGGATTATCCTTGATTTGAAAATATTGCTAATAATATTTTAATAATTATACATAGTTTTGGGAAACAACATTAACAGTAGATTGTGATTAATTAGTCTAAAACAATGTCATCTAATATGTAGAAAAGTAGTAGTATAATACTTTTAGCTTATGAGTGGTGGTGTAAAGCAAGATAGAAGGGAAAATTGACAGGACTTTATAATTGGATTAGAATAATGCTAATCCTAAAACTGTAGAGTTACTCTAGTTTTTTAGAAGGAATCTAATAAGGAGTCTCTTTTGCATTTTGAGTCACTTTTGGAATATTAAGCGCAGGTAGGCTCTTACAGTATTTAGATGGTATTGGTAAGTTAGGACAGCTATAATAGTTTCCTGCATGTTGTCAGTAATAACTGTAAGGGAAGAGGAGAACACCTTTACATCTCAAGCTTTCAGTGAGAAGGGTGGGAGGAGAAAATGTTAAATGCTATTTCAGCTCTCCTTTTAGGAATCACAGGGAGCTGTGTTGATTTGTGTGTGTTAAAATAAGTGAATACCTGAGTGATTTATAATGATGCGTTTCCACACATGGTGTTAGGCTCACATGTGCATGTATGTGTTTGTCCCCACACTAGATGATAAAGTAGCTCTCAGCACTTCAAGGTTGAGTTCCAGTCCTAAGAGTGCATTTTACTCTTTCTTGGCTTCACAAATGGCTGGATAGGTTCGTAATATAACAGAATATATGGCCAAATTTAATCTAGCTGATAGTAGGCTGTACTTTTTTAAAAAACAATAAATCCAAAGGTTATTAAAGGATGATGCATTATATTTTAGTTTTGAGTTGCATAGGATCATAACTGTAATTAGTTAACTTCCCATTATTTGAGATTACATCAGGTGTTTTGTAAATTATTTTATGTCCTCTTCTCTCCCTTTTGACTATTGTCCTTTCATTTATTTCTCTGTTCTTTAGCATCTCATCACAGAATAAAGGAAAGAAAATTCAAACAAATCTGGTTTTCCCTGCCTTCCCCACTTCTTGATGAAGAGGAGTTCTTAGTTTTTGACTAAAATGGAGGTTTAGGATTTTATTTGTCTGCCTTTTCTGGTTCTCATTACATAAATAATTATATTTAGAAAAGAAGAAGTGTGAGTTAATAGACTGAATTTTTATTTTTACTTTTTTTTTTTTTTCGGAGACAGGGTCTCACTCTGTTGCCCAGGCTGGAGTGCAGTGGCACGATTCCAGTTTACCTCAACCTCCTGAGCTCAAGTGATCTCCACTGCCTTAGTCCCCCAAGTAGCTGGGACTGCAGGCTTATGCCACCTTGCCTGGCTAATTTTTGTATTTTTGTAGAGATGGGGTTCTAGCACGTTTCCCAGGCTACTCTTGAACTCGTGGACTCAAACGATCTGCCCACCTTGGCCTCTCAAAGTGCTGAGATTACAGGCATGAGCCACCACGCCTGGCCTGACTGAATTTTTCTATACTGTGTTAGTAACCCAGCAAAACAAAAAATTTAGTCATTGTTTGAAAAAGTGAAATGACTCAGTGACACCCACCAGAGGAGAATTGCACATATTTGATATACTTGTATTCTAGTATTAATAATAGGAAAAGGAGGAGGCATCTACCTTCATTCTTCAAGCTTTTATTGAATGCTCTCTCCAAGCATGCTCTGGAAGAGCTATGGATAACAATTTATGAAAGTACATAATAGGAGAGAGATGGCTTCTCGTTGGATTAATTAGAAAAGGCCCTTTGGTTTAGGTAGCATTGAACTAGATCAAGAACAATTAAATTTTGAATATTCACAGATCAGGAAGAAAAGATCCAAGAAAAGAAGGACTGCATAAGCCCATTATAGAACAAATGTAGAGCTAGAGCTCTATATTAGAGCCAGTCTATTTGACATCTGGGATGGTTCTGCCTTTTCAAGGTCACCCCAACCCATCCATGCCTCTTCCACTAGAAGGAAAAGAAAATGTCATGGGATCCTTCCTTTCCTCCATTGCTTTCAAAATTGACTGCTTGGCTTTTTCTGGAGAAGATGGGTCAATCAGTTTCAAATCCTCCATTTCAATGATAGGCTTCTTTGTGGAGGCCGGGTTAAAACTGACAAAACCGCCCTTTCTGATCAGAGGTATTTAAATCTTCTGTTTTGAGATTAACCAGAATCCCTCCCTTCTCCTTGGTTCTTTTCCTATGCTTTTGTGAATAGTTTTTCTGGAAACCTAATGCATGATCACCCCTGCTAAGAACATTGAGTAGGCCGGGCGTGGTGGCTCACAGCACTTTCGGAGGCCGAGGCGGGCAGATCGCAAGGTCAGGAGATCAAGACCATCATGGCTAATATGGTGAAACCCCGTCTCTACTAAAAATATAAAAAAGAATTAGCGGGGCGCAGCGGTGGGCGTCTGTAGTCCTAGCTACTCAGGAGGCTGAGGCAGGAGAATGGTGTGAACCCAGGACGTGGAGCTTGCAGTGAGCAGAGATTGCGCCACTGCTCTCCAGCCTGGGCGACAGATCAAGACTCCACCTCAAAAAAAAAAAAAAAAAAAAAAAAAGAACATTGAGTGGAGAACAGAGGGTGATATATGTGTATCCCTTTTCTCCATGATGATGGCTATGGCTCAAAAAAACACTTTACTTCTTTTAGTTCCTTTGGATGAATGCAGAAGACAAGCAGACTGCTGGACTGCTAGTAACGGGCGTATCTGTAAAGACAAAAAGGAGGGCCAGGCGCGGTGGCTCATGCCTGTAATCCCAGCACTTTGGGAGACCGAGACAGGCAGATCATTTGAGGCCAGGAGTTTGAGACCATCCTGGCCAACATGGTGAAACCCTGTCTCTACTGAAAATACAAAAATTATTTTTTTGAGGCACAGGTTGCAGTGAGCCGAGATAGTGCCACTGTACTCCAGCTTGGGTGACAGAGTGAGACTCCATCTCAAAAAAAAAAGCACGATTTATAGCCCCTATTTTCATAACATCAATACTGGTTTTCACTAAAAATAGAAATCTCACTAAAAGAGTATGCAAAAGGAAAGATTTAAAAATTTTTCAAAACACAAATATATGAAAGATCTTTTACATTATGTCTTGGCCAAGGACAATAAATTTTAGTGGTTAGTCTTTTCCTAACTTCATTACTACTACATCATAATAATGATGAAATTCATTATTACTGCATATTAATGAAATGTGTTTTATTTGCAGTATTGTGATGAACATTTACTTGCAAGAGATTTGTCATAAGAAAACCTTAAAACTTTTATGTAACCATTTTTTATCTTGTACAAGGATAAGTTTTGAGGTAAATTAAAGATGGAAAACAGTGGAATAAAAGTTATCTAGTGTCTAAGTTTAGTTCGAAGCCATACTTACGATCTTTTCTGGTTTCTATGATGACATGGTTGTTGATACATGCTTCTGATCTTTGGGTAATGTCTTGCTGTTAACATAAACCATTGTGATGACATAAGCAGCACCAAAACCTGTCTTCAACATTTGAAAAAATCAGGTGCAGCCTGTATGTAAGTCACAAAATGACCTTTTCTTCCTCTCTGGGTTGTTAGTGCAGCATGCTAAAAAAAAACAGGGTCTGCAAGACAACAGTAACTGACAGAGGTGTGGGTCAAATCTCTTTATTTTAAAAGAAGAGTTACTTTGGAGCCAAAATTAAGTGTTCTTAGGGTTTGGGCAGAAACAACAAAAAAGGAGACAATTTTAAATAAGATTTCTAAATGCAGTCAGAGTGGAGCATTGTTAGGTAATCAAATCCTCTTGGAACATATCAAGATTGTGTCCATAGTGGTGTAAGTATTTTAGCATTAAATTTCTGTGCCTTGTCATTAATATTTTCTGCGACTTGTTGGGAAAATAACTTATCTGTAGTCATGCCTTGGGGATTTGATGTAAAAAGTTGAAGGGTTAGGGAAGGGCAGTGTAAATAGTAAACACTTGATCCAGGAAGAGAACATGTAATAACTTTGGATAGTTAGATAAAAGTTGTCTTTGCCCTTTCCCCTGCAGAAAGCCTGTTCGTAGGCACACTTGCCAAAACTCACAAAAGAGAAGAATTGTTTTAAAAAACGTGAAAATGTTTTTGTACTATGTGTGAAATGGGAAGGTAGGAATAAGGCATGCCTGGGAAGAAAAGCTAAATTGAATGTGACCAGAATTTTACTGTTTTTAAATTTTCATTATTATTAATTTTTTAGAGACAGGATCTTGTTCTGTTGCCCAGACTGGACTGAACTGGGCACAAGAGATCCTCCCATCTTAGCCTCCTGAGTAGCTGGGACTACAGGCATGCACCACTCAGCCTAGCTGTTTTTTTTTTTTTTTATAATGAAGTGTTCTATGATGTAGTACCTTGAATTTGACCTTTTGCATTTTAATATGAAACACCTTTTGTGAAATAGATTATTTTTGCAAATATTTTATTTGTTCCAAGTAGCATTTAATATATTGCAGGTACCAACTAAAGTAATTACATGTACATGTGTAAAAATACATGTTTGTTTCTATATTTACAGTCTCAGCACTTTAAAAGTGAGCTAAAAATAATCCTACAGCTACCCATGGAAATAAATAAAAATCATCAAGCCAGGCGCAGTGCCTCACACCTGTAATCCTGGCACTTTGGGAGGCCAAAATGGGAGGATCACTTGAGGCTAGGAGTTCAAGAGCAGCCTGGTCAACATAGCAAGATCTTGTCTCTACACCAAATTAAAAAAACAAAAACAAAAACAAAAACCAGCTGGGTGTGGTGGCATGCACCCGTAGTCCTAGCAACTTGGGAGGCTGAGGTGGAAGGATCGCTGGAACCCAGGAGCTCAAGGCTGCAGTGAGGTATTACTGCATTCTCCAGCCCGAGTAACAGAGTGAGATCCTGTCTCTGTTTCTGTCTCTGTCTCTCTGTCTGTCTCTCTGTCTGTCTCTCTCTCTCTCTCCTCCCCCACCCCCCATCCTATCTCTCTGTCTCACACGCGCACACACACACACACACACGTGCGCACACACGCAATATATTGTCAGTTCTTTAGATTTTTTTTTTTTTTTTTGAGAGCAAGTCTCGCTCTGTCACCCAGGCTGGAGTGTAGTGGCATGATCTCGGCTCACTGCAAGCTCTGCCTCCCAAATTCCTGCCATTCTCCTGCCTCAGCCTCCCCAGTAGCTGGGACTACAGGCCCCCGCCACCACGCCCGGCTAATTTTTTTGTATTTTTAGTAGAGACGGGGTTTCCCCACGTTGGCCAGGATGGTCTCCATCTCCTGACCTTGCGATCCGCCCACCTCGGCCTCCCAGAGTGCTGGGATTACAGGCATGAGCCACCATGCCTGGCAGTTTTTTAGATTTAAAAGTAATTTTCCTACTTTTAAGCTGAAAAATGCCCTCCTCACCAAACTTTTTATAGTTATTTCTCATATTTTTAATGTTTTGACATTTAATGATTTTGCATTCCTTTCTGCTAGTAAAACTGTCCTTTTATGCTCATATTAAGGCCCAACTTCCCATCGACACTTACCTATACCGTATTTTCATGTTATATTGCATTCTCTAAAACTTCCGTTATAAGGAATGTTGAGTTAGATAACTAAAGGTCAGTTTTTTAAAGCATTGTCATGTTTTGGTTGTAATTTTGTTTTAACCTCTTGTGATAGGAATCTTTCAAAAAAATACCAATTTTATTAAATATATTGAGAGTATTCAAACTGCTTTCTTTGATAAGGCAGGCTTATGCTGGTAATTCTATTACATTTTAGATGCCTAAATTAAAACTATTTGAGTATCAAAATATTTTACTCTATAAATATGTACAATTATTATGTGTCAATTAAAAATAGCTGGGCATGGTGACTCACACCTGTAATTCCAGCTACTCGGGAGGCTGAAGTGGGAACATCACTAGAGGCCAGGAGTGTGAGACCAGCCAGAGCAACATAGTAAGACTCCCATCTCTAAAAATAAAATAAAATTAAAAATACACATATAAGAAAGGGAAAAAAACTACTTGAGAATATAACTTGGAATTAAAAAAATAAATTCCCATATCATATTTGTGTCATTTGCTTCTTTATGATAAAAGGGTATATGCAGCTGTACAACTTGCCAGTTACTTATTCCTCCTTACAGTTAATCATATTCATTGTCCTTTGACTTTTCTTCTTTAAAAGTGTATTTCTTCACTATAAAATATTAATAAAAGTTTTAAAAAACAGAAAAGCATTAAGATAAAAATTTCAAATGTTCACAATTCTATTATTCACAGGCTACTATATGCATTATTAGTTTGTTTTATGTTGAAATGAAATATTTACTGAAATGAAAGTGTTCATTAGTGAAACAGCAGGTTGGTGTCGTGAACCTATCCCTGCAAAAGATGAGAATGACAGGAGTGGGCATAGAGTGAAATGCTTCTGTGGTATTACCTAAGAAAGAACTAAAATAATCCACTGGATTAAGTGACAAGGACATTAGTGACCTTGGCATTAATAGTTTCAGTGGAGTGGTTTGGATTAAAGCTATAGAAATGGAAACATGTTTAAATAGTTGTGGGGTATTTTTTTGTTTTTTGTTTTTTTTGTAAGGAGCAGGAAAAGAAATTGGGTAGTTTCTGGGAAGGAAATATAGGAAGATGTTTTCTGTTTTTTGTTTATTTTAAACCGGGGACTGAAGATATAGGGGCAGAGGATATAATTCAGAGATTCTGTGAGAAATGGGAAGAAATGGGTTCCAGACCCATGTTAGACTGATTATCATGAACTGGAATGAGGGATACTCTTTTATTGTAACTAGAGGGAAAGAAAAAATGTGGGAGTGCATAGTAGTGAAATTGGAGCTTGAGGAAAGAAATTTCAGAGAGTTCTAGTTCCAAATGTTAGCACTTCTTTTAACAGAAATGCCTCCTTATGGCATTTTAAATAAAACAAGTTTTAATTTCCATTTTTAAAATGTAAATTTATGTATTTTTACAAAATGGCTATTACGTAGTTTTTGCATTCTACATTGTTTATTAGCTCTTTATTAGTTATTTGGATTATATCATGAGCATTTTTTTGTTATTAAGTATTTTAAAAGACTGTATAATAATTTATCCAATCTTAGGACATTTAAGTTTTTTTGTTTTTGTTTTTGTTTTTTATGAGAAGGAGTCTCGCTCTGTTGCCTAGCCTGGAGTATAGTGGCACAATCTCGGCTCACTGCAACCTCTGCCTCCCAGGTTCGAGCAATTCCCCTGCCTCAGCCTCGTGAGTAGCTGGGACTACAGGCACATGCCACCACGCCCAGCTAATTTTTGTATTTTTATTAGACATTGTGTTTCACTATATTGTCCTGGCTGGTCTTGAACTCCCAGCCTCAAGCAGTCC